>NW_028263316.1:0-91000 GCF_982192425.1 Myodes glareolus
GGAAAGTGATTTTCTCTGAAAGGACAGCATTTAGAAAGTGAAGCAACACTCCATTCACTTCGCACAGTGAATTGAAGTGTTGGAACAGACTGCTTCTCTTTCAGAGAAACGCATGTGAGTTTCTGGTGAATGCTTGTAAGTAGCTTAAGGCACTTTCAAAGGAAAGTGATTTTCTCTGAAAGGACAGCATTTAGAAAGTGAAGCAACACTCCATTCACTTCGCACAGTGAATTGAAGTGTTGGAACAGACTGCTTCTCTTTCAGAGAAACGCATGTGAGTTTCTTCCTAATGCTTGCAAGTAGCTTAAGGCACTTTCAAGGGAAAGTGATTTTCTCTGAAAGGACAGCATTTAGAAAGTGAAGCAACACTCCATTCACTTCGCACAGGGAATTGAAGTGTTGGAACAGACTGCTTCTCTTTCAGAGAAACGCATTAGTGTTTCTTGTTAAAGCTTGCAAGTAGCTTAAGGCACTTTCAAAGGAAAGTGATTTTCTCTGAAAGGACAGCATTTAGAAAGTGAGGCAACACTCCATTCACTTCGCACAGGGAATTGAAGTATTGGAACAGACTGCTTCTCTTTCAGAGAAACTCATGTGAGTTTTTTGTGAATGCTTGAAAGTAGTTTAAGGCACTTTCAATGGAAACTGATTTTCTCTGAAAGGACAGCATTTAGAAAGTGAGGCAACACTCCATTCACTTCGGACAGTGAATTGAAGTGTTGGAACAGACTGCTTCTCTTTCATAGAAACGCATTAGTGTTTCTTGTTAAAGCTTGCAAGTAGCTTAAGGCACTTTCAAAGGAAAGTGATTTTCTCTGAAAGGACAGCATTTAGAAAGTGAAGCAACACTCCATTCAATTCGCACAGTGAATTGAAGTGTTGGAACAGACTGCTTCTCTTTCAGAGAAATGCATGTGAGTTTCTGTTGAATGCTTGTAAGTAGCTTAAGGCACTTTCAAAGGAAAGTGATTTTCTCTGAAAGGACAGCATTCAGACAGTGAAGCAACACTCCATTCACTTCGCACATTGAATTGAAGTGTTGGAACAGACTGCTTCTCTTTCAGAGAAACGCATGTGAGTTTCTGTTGAATGCTTGTAAGTAGCTTAAGGCACTTTCAAAGGAAAGTGATTTTCTCTGAAAGGACAGCATTTAGAAAGTGAGGCAACACTCCATTCACTTCACACAGTGAATTGAAGTGTTGGAACAGACTGCTTCTCTTTCAGAGAAACGCATGTGAGTTTCTTCCTAATGCTTGCAAGTAGCTTAAGGCACTTTCAAAGGAAAGTGTTTTTCTCTGAAAGGACAGCATTTAGAAAGTGAAGCAACACTCCATTCACTTCGCACAGTGAATTGAAGTGTTGGAACAGACTGCTTACCTTTCAGAGAAACGCATGTGAGTTTTTTGTGAATGCTTGAAAGTAGTTTAAGGCACTTTCAAAGGAAAGTGATTTTCTCTGAAAGGACAGCATTTAGAAACTGAAGCAACACTCCATTCACTTCGCACAGCGCATTGAAGTGTTGGAACAGACTGCTTCTCTTTCAGAGAAATGCATGTGAGTTTCAGTTGAATGCTTGTAAGTAGCTTAAGGCACTTTCAAAGGAAAGTGATTTTCTCTGAAAGGACAGCATTTAGAAACTGAAGCAACACTCCATTCACTTCGCACAGTGAATTGAAGTGTTGGAACAGAGTGCTTCTCTTTCATAGAAACGCATTAGTGTTTCTTGTGAATGCTTGTAAGTTGCTTAAGGCACTTTCAAGGGAAAGTGATTTTCTCTGAGAGGACAGCATTTAGAAAGTGAAGCAACACTCCATTCACTTCGCACAGTGAATTGAAGTGTTGGAATAGACTGCTTCTCTTTCAGAGAAACGCATGTGAGTTTCTTCCTAATGCTTGCAAGTAGCTTAAGGCACTTTCAAGGGAAAGTGATTTTCTCTGAAAGGACAGCATTTATAAAGTGAAGCAACACTTCATTCACTTCGCACAGGGAATTGAAGTGTTGGAACAGACTGCTTCTCTTTCAGAGAAACGCATGTGAGTTTCTTCCTAATACTTGCAAGTAGCTTAAGGCACTTTCAAGGGAAAGTGATTTTCTCTGAAAGGACAGCATTTAGAAAGTGAAGCAACACTCCATTCACTTCGCACAGTGAATTGAAGTGTTGGAACAGACTGCTTCTCTTTCAGAGAAACGCATGTGAGTTTCTGGTGAATGCTTGTAAGTAGCTTAAGGCACTTTCAAAGGAAAGTGATTTTCTCTGAAAGGACAGCATTTAGAAAGTGAAGCAACACTCCATTCACTTCGCACAGTGAATTGAAGTGTTGGAACAGACTGCTTCTCTTTCAGAGAAACGCATGTGAGTTTCTTCCTAATGCTTGCAAGTAGCTTAAGGCACTTTCAAGGGAAAGTGATTTTCTCTGAAAGGACAGCATTTAGAAAGTGAAGCAACACTCCATTCACTTCGCACAGGGAATTGAAGTGTTGGAACAGACTGCTTCTCTTTCATAGAAACGCATTAGTGTTTCTTGTTAAAGCTTGCAAGTAGCTTAAGGCACTTTCAAAGGAAAGTGATTTTCTCTGAAAGGACAGCATTTAGAAAGTGAGGCAACACTCCATTCACTTCGCACTGGGAATTGAAGTATTGGAACAGACTGCTTCTCTTTCAGAGAAACTCATGTGAGTTTTTTGTGAATGCTTGAAAGTAGTTTAAGGCACTTTCAATGGAAACTGATTTTCTCTGAAAGGACAGCATTTAGAAAGTGAGGCAACACTCCATTCACTTCGCACAGTGAATTGAAGTGTTGGAACAGACTGCTTCTCTTTCATAGAAACGCATTAGTGTTTCTTGTTAAAGCTTGCAAGTAGCTTAAGGCAATTTCAAAGGAAAGTGATTTTCTCTGAAAGGACAGCATTTAGAAAGTGAAGCAACACTCCATTCGCTTCGCACAGTGAATTGAAGTGTTGGAACAGACTGCTTCTCTTTCAGAGAAATGCATGTGAGTTTCTGTTGAATGCTTGTAAGTAGCTTAAGGCACTTTCAAAGGAAAGTGATTTTCTCTGAAAGGACAGCATTTAGACAGTGAAGCAACACTCCATTCACTTCGCACATTGAATTGAAGTGTTGGAACAGACTGCTTCTCTTTCAGAGAAACGCATGTGAGTTTCTGTTGAATGCTTGTAAGTAGCTTAAGGCACTTTCAAAGGAAAGTGATTTTCTCTGAAAGGACAGCATTTAGAAAGTGAGGCAACACTCCATTCACTTCACACAGTGAATTGAAGTGTTGGAACAGACTGTTTCTCTTTCAGAGAAACGCATGTGAGTTTCTTCCTAATGCTTGCAAGTAGCTTAAGGCACTTTCAAAGGAAAGTGTTTTTCTCTGAAAGGACAGCATTTAGAAAGTGAAGCAACACTCCATTCACTTCGCACAGTGAATTGAAGTGTTGGAACAGACTGCTTCCCTTTCAGAGAAACGCATGTGAGTTTTTTGTGAATGCTTGAAAGTAGTTTAAGGCACTTTCAAAGGAAAGTGATTTTCTCTGAAAGGACAGCATTTAGAAACTGAAGGAACACTCCAATCACTTCGCACAGTGAATTGAAGTGTTGGAACAGACTGCTTCTCTTTCAGAGAAACGCATGTGAGTTTCTGTTGAATGCTTGTAAGTAGCTTAAGGCACTTTCAAAGGAAAGTGATTTTCTCTGAAAGGACAGCATTTAGAAACTGAAGCAAGACTCCATTCACTTCGCACAGTGAATTGAAGTGTTGGAACAGAGTGCTTCTCTTTCATAGAAACGCATTAGTGTTTCTTGTGAATGCTTGTAAGTTGCTTAAGGCACTTTCAAAGGAAAGTGATTTTCTCTGAAAGGACATAATTTAGAAAGTGAAGCAACACTCCATTCACTTCGCACAGCGCATTGAAGTGTTGGAACAGACTGCTTCTCTTTCAGAGAAATGCATGTGAGTTACAGTTGAATGCTTGTAAGTAGCTTAAGGCACTTTCAAAGGAAAGTGATTTTCTCTGAAAGGACAGCATTTAGAAAGTGAAGTAACACTCCATTCACTTTGCACAGTGAATTGAAGTGTTGGAACACACTGCTTCTCTTTCAGAGAAACGCATGTGAGTTTCTTCCTAATACTTGCAAGTAGCTTAAGGCACTTTCAAGGGAAAGTGATTTTCTCTGAGAGGACAGCATTTAGAAAGTGAAGCAACACTCCATTCACTTCGCACAGTGAATTGAAGTGTTGGAACAGACTGCTTCTCTTTCAGAGAAACGCATGTGAGTTTCTGGTGAATGCTTGTAAGTAGCTTAAGGCACTTTCAAAGGAAAGTGATTTTCTCTGAAAGGACAGCATTTAGAAAGTGAAGCAACACTCCATTCACTTCGCACAGTGAATTGAAGTGTTGGAACAGACTGCTTCTCTTTCATAGAAACGCATTAGTGTTTCTTGTTAAAGCTTGCAAGTAGCTTAAGGCACTTTCAAAGGAAAGTGATTTTCTCTGAAAGGACAGCATTTAGAAAGTGAAGCAACACTCCATTCACTTCGCACAGTGAATTGAAGTGTTGGAACAGACTGCTTCTCTTTCAGAGAAATGCATGTGAGTTTCTGTTGAATGCTTGTAAGTAGCTTAAGGCACTTTCAAAGGAAAGTGATTTTCTCTGAAAGGACAGCATTTAGACAGTGAAGCAACACTCCATTCACTTCGCACATTGAATTGAAGTGTTGGAACAGACTGCTTCTCTTTCAGAGAAACGCATGTGAGTTTCTGTTGAATGCTTGTAAGTAGCTTAAGGCACTTTCAAAGGAAAGTGATTTTCTCTGAAAGGACAGCATTTAGAAAGTGAGGCAACACTCCATTCACTTCACACAGTGAATTGAAGTGTTGGAACAGACTGCTTCTCTTTCAGAGAAACGCATGTGAGTTTCTTCCTAATGCTTGCAAGTAGCTTAAGGCACTTTCAAAGGAAAGTGTTTTTCTCTGAAAGGACAGCATTTAGAAAGTGAAGCAACACTCCATTCACTTCGCACAGTGAATTGAAGTGTTGGAACAGACTGCTTCTCTTTCAGAGAAATGCATGTGAGTTTTTTGTGAATGCTTGAAAGTAGTTTAAGGCACTTTCAAAGGAAAGTGATTTTCTCTGAAAGGACAGCATTTAGAAAGTGAAGCAACACTCCATTCACTTCGCACAGTGAATTGAAGTGTTGGAACAGACTGCTTCTCTTTCAGAGAAATGCATGTGAGTTTCAGTTGAATGCTTGTAAGTAGCTTAAGGCACTTTCAAAGGAAAGTGATTTTCTCTGAAAGGACAGCATTTAGAAAGTGAAGTAACACTCCATTCACTTTGCACAGTGAATTGAAGTGTTGGAACACACTGCTTCTCTTTCAGAGAAACGCATGTGAGTTTCTTGTGAATGCTTGCAAGTTGCTTAAGGCACTTTCAAAGGAAAGTGATTTTCTCTGAAAGGACAGCATTTACAAACTGAAGCAACACTCAATTCACTTCGCACAGTGAATTGAAGTGTTGGAACAGACTGCTTCTCTTTAAGAGAAACGCATGTGAGTTTTTTGTGAATGCTTGAAAGTAGTTTAAGGCGCTTTCAAAGGAAAGTGATTTTCTGTGAAAGGACAGCATTTAGAAAGTGAAGCAACACTCCATTCCCTTCGTGCAGTGAATTGAAGTGTTGGAACAGACTGCTTCTCTTTCAGATTAACGCATGTGAGTTTCTGGTGAATGCTTGTAAGTAACTTAAGGCACTTTCAAAGGAAAGTGATTTTCTCTGAAAGGACAGCATTTAGAAAGTGAAGCAACACTCCATTCCCTTCGTGCAGTGAATTGAAGTGTTGGAACAGACTGCTTCTCTTTCAGAGAAACGCATGTGAGTTTCTGTTGAATGCTTGTAAGTAGCTTAAGGCACTTTCAAAGGAAAGTGATTTTCTCTGAAAGGACAGCATTTAGAAAGTGAAGCAACACTCCATTCACTTCGCACAGTGAATTGAAGTGTTGGAACAGACTGCTTCTCTTTCAGAGAAACGCATGTGAGTTTCTGGTGAATGCTTGTGAGTAGCTTAAATCACTTTCAAAGGAAAGTGATTTTCTCTGAAAGGACAGCATTTAGAAAGTGAAGCAACACTCCATTCACTTCGCACAGTGAATTGAAGTGTTGGAACAGACTGCTTCTCTTTCAGAGAAATGCATGTGAGTTTCTGTTGAATGCTTGTAAGTAGCTTAAGGCACTTTCAAAGGAAAGTGATTTTCTCTGAAAGGACAGCATTTAGAAAGTGAAACAACACTCCATTCACTTCGCAGAGTGAATTGAAGTTTTGGAACAGACTGCTTCTCTTTTAGAGAAATGCATGAGAGTTTCTGTTGAATGCTTGTAAGTAGCTTAAGGCACTTTTAAAGGAAAGTGATTTTCTCTGAAAGGACAGCATTTAGAAAGTGAGGCAACACTCCATTCACTTCACTCAGTGAATTGAAGTGTTGGAACAGACTGCTTCTCTTTCAGAGAAACGCATGTGAGTTTCTTCCTAATGCTTGCAAGTAGCTTAAGGCACTTTCAAAGGAAAGTGATTTTCTCTGAAAGGACAGCATTTAGAAAGTAAAGCAACACTCCATTCACTTCGCACAGTGAATTGAAGTTTTGGAACAGACTGCTTCTCTTTCAGAGAAACGCATGTGAGTTTCTTCCTAATGCTTTCAAGTAGCTTAAGGCACTTTCAAAGGAAAGTGATTTCCTCTGAAAGGACAGCATTTAGAAAGTGAAGCAACACTCCATTCACTTCGCACAGTGAATTGAAGTGTTGGAACAGACTGCTTCTCTTTCAGAGAAATGCATATGAGTTTCTGGTGAATGCTTGTAAGTAGCTTAAGGCACTTTCAAAGGAAAGTGATTTTCTCTGAAAGGACAGCATTTAGAAAGTGAAGCAACACTCCATTCCCTTCGTGCAGTGAATTGAAGTGTTGGAACAGACTGCTTCTCTTTCAGAGAAACGCATGTGAGTTTCTGTTGAATGCTTGTAAGTAGCTTAAGGCACTTTCAAAGGAAAGTGATTTTCTCTGAAAGGACAGCATTTAGAAAGTGAGGCAAAACTCCATTCACTTCACACAGTGAATTGAAGTGTTGGAACAGACTGCTTCTCTTTCAGAGAAACGCATGTGAGTTTCTTCCTAATGCTTGCAAGTAGCTTAAGGCACTTTCAAAGGAAAGTGTTTTTCTCTGAAAGGACAGCATTTAGAAAGTGAAGCAACACTCCATTCACTTCGCACAGTGAATTGAAGTGTTGGAACAGACTGCTTCTCTTTCAGAGAAACGCATGTGAGTTTTTTGTGAATGCTTGAAAGTAGTTTAAGGCACTTTCAAAGGAAAGTGATTTTCTCTGAAAGGACAGCATTTAGAAACTGAAGCAACATTCCATTCACTTCGCACAGTGAATTGAAGTGTTGGAACAGACTGCTTCTCTTTCAGAGAAACGCATGTGAGTTTCAGTTGAATGCTTGTAAGTAGCTTAAGGCACTTTCAAAGGAAAGTGATTTTCTCTGAAAGGACAGCATTTAGAAAGTGAAGCAACACTCCATTCCCTTCGTGCAGTGAATTAAAGTGTTGGAACAGACTGCTTCTCTTTCAGAGAAACGCATGTGAGTTTCTTCCTAATGCTTGCAAGTAGCTTAAGGCACTTTCAAGGGAAAGTGATTTTTCTGAAAGGACAGCATTTAGAAAGTGAAGCAACACTCCATTCACTTCGCACAGTGTATTGAAGTGTTGGAACAGACTGCTTCTCTTTCAGAGAAACGCATGTGAGTTTCTGGTGAATGCTTGTGAGTAGCTTAAATCACTCTCAAAGGAAAGTGATTTTCTCTGAAAGGACAGCATTTAGAAAGTGAAGCAACACTCCATTCACTTCGCACAGTGAATTGAAGTGTTGGAACAGACTGCTTCTCTTTCAGAGAAATGCATGTGAGTTTCTGTTGAATGCTTGTAAGTAGCTTAAGGCACTTTCAAAGGAAAGTGATTTTCTCTGAAAGGACAACATTTAGAAAGTGAAACAACACTCCATTCACTTCGCAGAGTGAATTGAAGTTTTGGAACAGACTGCTTCTCTTTCAGAGAAATGCATGTGAGTTTCTGTTGAATGCTTGTAAATAGCTTAAGGCACTTTTAAAGGAAAGTGATTTTCTCTGAAAGGACAGCATTTAGAAAGTGAGGCAACACTCCATTCACTTCACTCAGTGAATTGAAGTGTTGGAACAGACTGCTTCTCTTTCAGAGAAACGCATGTGAGTTTCTTCCTAATGCTTGCAAGTAGCTTAAGGCACTTTCAAAGGAAAGTGATTTTCTCTGAAAGGACAGCATTTAGAAAGTGAAGCAACACTCCATTTACTTCGCACAGGGAATTGAAGTGTTGGAACAGACTGCTTCTCTTTCATAGAAACGCATTAGTGTTTCTTGTTAAAGCTTGCAAGTAGCTTAAGGCACTTTCAAAGGAAAGTGATTTTCTCTGAAAGGACAGCATTTAGAAAGTGAGGCAACACTCCATTCACTTCGCACAGGGAATTGAAGTGTTGGAACAGACTGCTTCTCTTTCAGAGAAACTCATGTGAGTTTTTTGTGAATGCTTGAAAGTAGTTTAAGGCACTTTCAATGGAAACTGATTTTCTCTGAAAGGACAGAATTTAGAAAGTGAGGCAACACTCCATTCACTTCGCACAGTGAATTGAAGTGTTGGAACAGACTGCTTCTCTTTCATAGAAACGCATTAGTGTTTCTTGTTAAAGCTTGCAAGTAGCTTAAGGCACTTTCAAAGGAAAGTGATTTTCTCTGAAAGGACAGCATTTAGAAAGTGAAGCAACACTCCATTCGCTTCGCACAGTGAATTGAAGTGTTGGAACAGACTGCTTCTCTTTCAGAGAAATGCATGTGAGTTTCTGTTGAATGCTTGTAAGTAGCTTAAGGCACTTTCAAAGGAAAGTGATTTTCTCTGAAAGGACAGCATTTAGACAGTGAAGCAACACTCCATTCACTTCGCACATTGAATTGAAGTGTTGGAACAGACTGCTTCTCTTTCAGAGAAACGCATGTGAGTTTCTGTTAAATGCTTGTAAGTAGCTTAAGGCACTTTCAAAGGAAAGTGATTTTCTCTGAAAGGACAGCATTTAGAAAGTGAGGCAACACTCCATTCACTTCACACAGTGAATTGAAGTGTTGGAACAGACTGCTTCTCTTTCAGAGAAACGCATGTGAGTTTCTTCCTAATGCTTGCAAGTAGCTTAAGGCACTTTCAAAGGAAAGTGTTTTTCTCTGAAAGGACAGCATTTAGAAAGTGAAGCAACACTCCATTCACTTCGCACAGTGAATTGAAGTGTTGGAACAGACTGCTTCTCTTTCAGAGAAACGCATGTGAGTTTTTTGTGAATGCTTGAAAGTAGTTTAAGGCACTTTCAAAGGAAAGTGATTTTCTCTGAAAGGACAGCATTTAGAAACTGAAGCAACACTCCATTCACTTCGCACAGTGAATTGAAGTGTTGGAACAGACTGCTTCTCTTTCAGAGAAACGCATGTGAGTTTCAGTTGAATGCTTGTAAGTAGCTTAAGGCACTTTCAAAGGAAAGTGATTTTCTCTGAAAGGACAGCATTTAGAAAGTGAAGCAACACTCCATTCCCTTCGTGCAGTGAATTAAAGTGTTGGAACAGACTGCTTCTCTTTCAGAGAAACGCATGTGAGTTTCTTCCTAATGCTTGCAAGTAGCTTAAGGCACTTTCAAGGGAAAGTGATTTTTCTGAAAGGACAGCATTTAGAAAGTGAAGCAACACTCCATTCACTTCGCACAGTGTATTGAAGTTTTGGAACAGACTGCTTCTCTTTCAGAGAAACGCATGTGAGTTTCTGGTGAATGCTTGTGAGTAGCTTAAATCACTCTCAAAGGAAAGTGATTTTCTCTGAAAGGACAGCATTTAGAAAGTGAAGCAACACTCCATTCACTTCGCACAGTGAATTGAAGTGTTGGAACAGACTGCTTCTCTTTCAGAGAAATGCATGTGAGTTTCTGTTGAATGCTTGTAAGTAGCTTAAGGCACTTTCAAAGGAAAGTGATTTTCTCTGAAAGGACAACATTTAGAAAGTGAAACAACACTCCATTCACTTCGCAGAGTGAATTGAAGTTTTGGAACAGACTGCTTCTCTTTCAGAGAAATGCATGTGAGTTTCTGTTGAATGCTTGTAAATAGCTTAAGGCACTTTTAAAGGAAAGTGATTTTCTCTGAAAGGACAGCATTTAGAAAGTGAGGCAACACTCCATTCACTTCACTCAGTGAATTGAAGTGTTGGAACAGACTGCTTCTCTTTCAGAGAAACGCATGTGAGTTTCTTCCTAATGCTTGCAA
Organism: Myodes glareolus; assembly: GCF_982192425.1. NCBI lineage: Eukaryota > Metazoa > Chordata > Mammalia > Rodentia > Cricetidae > Myodes > Myodes glareolus. The sequence goes on from NW_028263316.1 coordinate 10,378, forward strand.
GTAGCTTAAGGCACTTTCAAAGGAAAGTGATTTTCTCTGAAAGGACAGCATTTAGAAAGTGAAGCAACACTCCATTCACTTCGCACAGGGAATTGAAGTGTTGGAACAGACTGCTTCTCTTTCATAGAAACGCATTAGTGTTTCTTGTTAAAGCTTGCAAGTAGCTTAAGGCACTTTCAAAGGAAAGTGATTTTCTCTGAAAGGACAGCATTTAGAAAGTGAAGCAACACTCCATTCGCTTCGCACAGTGAATTGAAGTGTTGGAACAGACTGCTTGTCTTTCAGAGAAATGCATGTGAGTTTCTGTTGAATGCTTGTAAGTAGCTTAAGGCACTTTCAAAGGAAAGTGATTTTCTCTGAAAGGACAGCATTTAGACAGTGAAGCAACATTCCATTCACTTCGCACATTGAATTGAAGTGTTGGAACAGACTGCTTCTCTTTCAGAGAAACGCATGTGAGTTTCTGTTGAATGCTTGTAAGTAGCTTAAGGCACTTTCAAAGGAAAGTGATTTTCTCTGAAAGGACAGCATTTAGAAAGTGAGGCAACACTCCATTCACTTCACACAGTGAATTGAAGTGTTGGAACAGACTGTTTCTCTTTCAGAGAAACGCATGTGAGTTTCTTCCTAATGCTTGCAAGTAGCTTAAGGCACTTTCAAAGGAAAGTGTTTTTCTCTGAAAGGACAGCATTTAGAAAGTGAAGCAACACTCCATTCACTTCGCACAGTGAATTGAAGTGTTGGAACAGACTGCTTCCCTTTCAGAGAAACGCATGTGAGTTTTTTGTGAATGCTTGAAAGTAGTTTAAGGCACTTTCAAAGGAAAGTGATTTTTTCTGAAAGGACAGCATTTAGAAACTGAAGGAACACTCCAATCACTTCGCACAGTGAATTGAAGTGTTGGAACAGACTGCTTCTCTTTCAGAGAAACGCATGTGAGTTTCTGTTGAATGCTTGTAAGTAGCTTAAGGCACTTTCAAAGGAAAGTGATTTTCTCTGAAAGGACAGCATTTAGAAACTGAAGCAAGACTCCATTCACTTCGCACAGTGAATTGAAGTGTTGGAACAGAGTGCTTCTCTTTCATAGAAACGCATTAGTGTTTCTTGTGAATGCTTGTAAGTTGCTTAAGGCACTTTCAAAGGAAAGTGATTTTCTCTGAAAGGACAGCATTTAGAAAGTGAAGCAACACTCCATTCACTTCGCACAGGGAATTGAAGTGTTGGAACAGACTGCTTCTCTTTCATAGAAACGCATTAGTGTTTCTTGTTAAAGCTTGCAAGTAGCTTAAGGCACTTTCAAAGGAAAGTGATTTTCTCTGAAAGGACAGCATTTAGAAAGTGAGGCAACACTCCATTCACTTCGCACAGGGAATTGAAGTGTTGGAACAGACTGCTTCTCTTTCAGAGAAACTCATGTGAGTTTTTTGTGAATGCTTGAAAGTAGTTTAAGGCACTTTCAATGGAAACTGATTTTCTCTGAAAGGACAGCATTTAGAAAGTGAGGCAACACTCCATTCACTTCGCACAGTGAATTGAAGTGTTGGAACAGACTGCTTCTCTTTCATAGAAACGCATTAGTGTTTCTTGTTAAAGCTTGCAAGTAGCTTAAGGCACTTTCAAAGGAAAGTGATTTTCTCTGAAAGGACAGCATTTAGAAAGTGAAGCAACACTCCATTCGCTTCGCACAGTGAATTGAAGTGTTGGAACAGACTGCTTCTCTTTCAGAGAAATGCATGTGAGTTTCTGTTGAATGCTTGTAAGTAGCTTAAGGCACTTTCAAAGGAAAGTGATTTTCTCTGAAAGGACAGCATTTAGACAGTGAAGCAACACTCCATTCACTTCGCACATTGAATTGAAGTGTTGGAACAGACTGCTTCTCTTTCAGAGAAACGCATGTGAGTTTCTGTTAAATGCTTGTAAGTAGCTTAAGGCACTTTCAAAGGAAAGTGATTTTCTCTGAAAGGACAGCATTTAGAAAGTGAGGCAACACTCCATTCACTTCACACAGTGAATTGAAGTGTTGGAACAGACTGCTTCTCTTTCAGAGAAACGCATGTGAGTTTCTTCCTAATGCTTGCAAGTAGCTTAAGGCACTTTCAAAGGAAAGTGTTTTTCTCTGAAAGGACAGCATTTAGAAAGTGAAGCAACACTCCATTCACTTCGCACAGTGAATTGAAGTGTTGGAACAGACTGCTTCTCTTTCAGAGAAACGCATGTGAGTTTTTTGTGAATGCTTGAAAGTAGTTTAAGGCACTTTCAAAGGAAAGTGATTTTCTCTGAAAGGACAGCATTTAGAAACTGAAGCAACACTCCATTCACTTCGCACAGTGAATTGAAGTGTTGGAACAGACTGCTTCTCTTTCAGAGAAACGCATGTGAGTTTCAGTTGAAAGCTTGTAAGTAGCTTAAGGCACTTTCAAAGGAAAGTGATTTTCTCTGAAAGGACAGCATTTAGAAAGTGAAGCAACACTCCATTCCCTTCGTGCAGTGAATTAAAGTGTTGGAACAGACTGCTTCTCTTTCAGAGAAACGCATGTGAGTTTCTTCCTAATGCTTGCAAGTAGCTTAAGGCACTTTCAAGGGAAAGTGATTTTTCTGAAAGGACAGCATTTAGAAAGTGAAGCAACACTCCATTCACTTCGCACAGTGTATTGAAGTTTTGGAACAGACTGCTTCTCTTTCAGAGAAACGCATGTGAGTTTCTGGTGAATGCTTGTGAGTAGCTTAAATCACTCTCAAAGGAAAGTGATTTTCTCTGAAAGGACAGCATTTAGAAAGTGAAGCAACACTCCATTCACTTCGCACAGTGAATTGAAGTGTTGGAACAGACTGCTTCTCTTTCAGAGAAATGCATGTGAGTTTCTGTTGAATGCTTGTAAGTAGCTTAAGGCACTTTCAAAGGAAAGTGATTTTCTCTGAAAGGACAACATTTAGAAAGTGAAACAACACTCCATTCACTTCGCAGAGTGAATTGAAGTTTTGGAACAGACTGCTTCTCTTTCAGAGAAATGCATGTGAGTTTCTGTTGAATGCTTGTAAATAGCTTAAGGCACTTTTAAAGGAAAGTGATTTTCTCTGAAAGGACAGCATTTAGAAAGTGAGGCAACACTCCATTCACTTCACTCAGTGAATTGAAGTGTTGGAACAGACTGCTTCTCTTTCAGAGAAACGCATGTGAGTTTCTTCCTAATGCTTGCAAGTAGCTTAAGGCACTTTCAAAGGAAAGTGATTTTCTCTGAAAGGACAGCATTTAGAAAGTGAAGCAACACTCCATTCACTTCGCACAGGGAATTGAAGTGTTGGAACAGACTGCTTCTCTTTCATAGAAACGCATTAGTGTTTCTTGTTAAAGCTTGCAAGTAGCTTAAGGCACTTTCAAAGGAAAGTGATTTTCTCTGAAAGGACAGCATTTAGAAAGTGAAGCAACACTCCATTCGCTTCGCACAGTGAATTGAAGTGTTGGAACAGACTGCTTCTCTTTCAGAGAAATGCATGTGAGTTTCTGTTGAATGCTTGTAAGTAGCTTAAGGCACTTTCAAAGGAAAGTGATTTTCTCTGAAAGGACAGCATTTAGACAGTGAAGCAACACTCCATTCACTTCGCACATTGAATTGAAGTGTTGGAACAGACTGCTTCTCTTTCAGAGAAACGCATGTGAGTTTCTGTTGAATGCTTGTAAGTAGCTTAAGGCACTTTCAAAGGAAAGTGATTTTCTCTGAAAGGACAGCATTTAGAAAGTGAGGCAACACTCCATTCACTTCACACAGTGAATTGAAGTGTTGGAACAGACTGTTTCTCTTTCAGAGAAACGCATGTGAGTTTCTTCCTAATGCTTGCAAGTAGCTTAAGGCACTTTCAAAGGAAAGTGTTTTTCTCTGAAAGGACAGCATTTAGAAAGTGAAGCAACACTCCATTCACTTCGCACAGTGAATTGAAGTGTTGGAACAGACTGCTTCCCTTTCAGAGAAACGCATGTGAGTTTTTTGTGAATGCTTGAAAGTAGTTTAAGGCACTTTCAAAGGAAAGTGATTTTCTCTGAAAGGACAGCATTTAGAAACTGAAGGAACACTCCAATCACTTCGCACAGTGAATTGAAGTGTTGGAACAGACTGCTTCTCTTTCAGAGAAACGCATGTGAGTTTCTGTTGAATGCTTGTAAGTAGCTTAAGGCACTTTCAAAGGAAAGTGATTTTCTCTGAAAGGACAGCATTTAGAAACTGAAGCAAGACTCCATTCACTTCGCACAGTGAATTGAAGTGTTGGAACAGAGTGCTTCTCTTTCATAGAAACGCATTAGTGTTTCTTGTGAATGCTTGTAAGTTGCTTAAGGCACTTTCAAAGGAAAGTGATTTTCTCTGAAAGGACAGCATTTAGAAACTGAAGCAACACTCCATTCACTTCGCACAGTGAATTGAAGTGTTGGAACAGACTGCTTCTCTTTCAGAGAAACGCATGTGAGTTTCTGTTGAATGCTTGTAAGTAGCTTAAGGCACTTTCAAAGGAAAGTGATTTTCTCTGAAAGGACAGCATTTAGAAACTGAAGCAAGACTCCATTCACTTCGCACAGTGAATTGAAGTGTTGGAACAGAGTGCTTCTCTTTCATAGAAACGCATTAGTGTTTCTTGTGAATGCTTGTAAGTTGCTTAAGGCACTTTCAAAGGAAAGTGATTTTCTCTGAAAGGACAGCATTTAGAAAGTGAAGCAACACTCCATTCCCTTCGTGCAGTGAATTAAAGTGTTGGAACAGACTGCTTCTCTTTCAGAGAAACGCATGTGAGTTTCTTCCTAATGCTTGCAAGTAGCTTAAGGCACTTTCAAGGGAAAGTGATTTTTCTGAAAGGACAGCATTTAGAAAGTGAAGCAACACTCCATTCACTTCGCACAGTGTATTGAAGTTTTGGAACAGACTGCTTCTCTTTCAGAGAAACGCATGTGAGTTTCTGGTGAATGCTTGTGAGTAGCTTAAATCACTCTCAAAGGAAAGTGATTTTCTCTGAAAGGACAGCATTTAGAAAGTGAAGCAACACTCCATTCACTTCGCACAGTGAATTGAAGTGTTGGAACAGACTGCTTCTCTTTCAGAGAAATGCATGTGAGTTTCTGTTGAATGCTTGTAAGTAGCTTAAGGCACTTTCAAAGGAAAGTGATTTTCTCTGAAAGGACAACATTTAGAAAGTGAAACAACACTCCATTCACTTCGCAGAGTGAATTGAAGTTTTGGAACAGACTGCTTCTCTTTCAGAGAAATGCATGTGAGTTTCTGTTGAATGCTTGTAAATAGCTTAAGGCACTTTTAAAGGAAAGTGATTTTCTCTGAAAGGACAGCATTTAGAAAGTGAGGCAACACTCCATTCACTTCACTCAGTGAATTGAAGTGTTGGAACAGACTGCTTCTCTTTCAGAGAAACGCATGTGAGTTTCTTCCTAATGCTTGCAAGTAGCTTAAGGCACTTTCAAAGGAAAGTGATTTTCTCTGAAAGGACAGCATTTAGAAAGTGAAGCAACACTCCATTCACTTCGCACAGGGAATTGAAGTGTTGGAACAGACTGCTTCTCTTTCATAGAAACGCATTAGTGTTTCTTGTTAAAGCTTGCAAGTAGCTTAAGGCACTTTCAAAGGAAAGTGATTTTCTCTGAAAGGACAGCATTTAGAAAGTGAAGCAACACTCCATTCGCTTCGCACAGTGAATTGAAGTGTTGGAACAGACTGCTTCTCTTTCAGAGAAATGCATGTGAGTTTCTGTTGAATGCTTGTAAGTAGCTTAAGGCACTTTCAAAGGAAAGTGATTTTCTCTGAAAGGACAGCATTTAGACAGTGAAGCAACACTCCATTCACTTCGCACATTGAATTGAAGTGTTGGAACAGACTGCTTCTCTTTCAGAGAAACGCATGTGAGTTTCTGTTGAATGCTTGTAAGTAGCTTAAGGCACTTTCAAAGGAAAGTGATTTTCTCTGAAAGGACAGCATTTAGAAAGTGAGGCAACACTCCATTCACTTCACACAGTGAATTGAAGTGTTGGAACAGACTGTTTCTCTTTCAGAGAAACGCATGTGAGTTTCTTCCTAATGCTTGCAAGTAGCTTAAGGCACTTTCAAAGGAAAGTGTTTTTCTCTGAAAGGACAGCATTTAGAAAGTGAAGCAACACTCCATTCACTTCGCACAGTGAATTGAAGTGTTGGAACAGACTGCTTCCCTTTCAGAGAAACGCATGTGAGTTTTTTGTGAATGCTTGAAAGTAGTTTAAGGCACTTTCAAAGGAAAGTGATTTTCTCTGAAAGGACAGCATTTAGAAACTGAAGGAACACTCCAATCACTTCGCACAGTGAATTGAAGTGTTGGAACAGACTGCTTCTCTTTCAGAGAAACGCATGTGAGTTTCTGTTGAATGCTTGTAAGTAGCTTAAGGCACTTTCAAAGGAAAGTGATTTTCTCTGAAAGGACAGCATTTAGAAACTGAAGCAAGACTCCATTCACTTTGCACAGTGAATTGAAGTGTTGCAACAGAGTGCTTCTCTTTCATAGAAACGCATTAGTGTTTCTTGTGAATGCTTGTAAGTTGCTTAAGGCACTTTCAAAGGAAAGTGATTTTCTCTGAAAGGACATAATTTAGAAAGTGAAGCAACACTCCATTCACTTCGCACAGCGCATTGAAGTGTTGGAACAGACTGCTTCTCTTTCAGAGAAATGCATGTGAGTTACAGTTGAATGCTTGTAAGTAGCTTAAGGCACTTTCAAAGGAAAGTGATTTTCTCTGAAAGGACAGCATTTAGAAAGTGAAGTAACACTCCATTCACTTTGCACAGTGAATTGAAGTGTTGGAACACACTGCTTCTCTTTCAGAGAAACGCATGTGAGTTTCTTCCTAATACTTGCAAGTAGCTTAAGGCACTTTCAAGGGAAAGTGATTTTCTCTGAGAGGACAGCATTTAGAAAGTGAAGCAACACTCCATTCACTTCGCACAGTGAATTGAAGTGTTGGAACAGACTGCTTCTCTTTCAGAGAAACGCATGTGAGTTTCTGGTGAATGCTTGTAAGTAGCTTAAGGCACTTTCAAAGGAAAGTGATTTTCTCTGAAAGGACAGCATTTAGAAAGTGAAGCAACACTCCATTCACTTCGCACAGTGAATTGAAGTGTTGGAACAGACTGCTTCTCTTTCATAGAAACGCATTAGTGTTTCTTGTTAAAGCTTGCAAGTAGCTTAAGGCACTTTCAAAGGAAAGTGATTTTCTCTGAAAGGACAGCATTTAGAAAGTGAAGCAACACTCCATTCGCTTCGCACAGTGAATTGAAGTGTTGGAACAGACTGCTTCTCTTTCAGAGAAATGCATGTGAGTTTCTGTTGAATGCTTGTAAGTAGCTTAAGGCACTTTCAAAGGAAAGTGATTTTCTCTGAAAGGACAGCATTTAGACAGTGAAGCAACACTCCATTCACTTCGCACATTGAATTGAAGTGTTGGAACAGACTGCTTCTCTTTCAGAGAAACGCATGTGAGTTTCTGTTGAATGCTTGTAAGTAGCTTAAGGCACTTTCAAAGGAAAGTGATTTTCTCTGAAAGGACAGCATTTAGAAAGTGAGGCAACACTCCATTCACTTCACACAGTGAATTGAAGTGTTGGAACAGACTGCTTCTCTTTCAGAGAAACGCATGTGAGTTTCTTCCTAATGCTTGCAAGTAGCTTAAGGCACTTTCAAAGGAAAGTGTTTTTCTCTGAAAGGACAGCATTTAGAAAGTGAAGCAACACTCCATTCACTTTGCACAGTGAATTGAAGTGTTGGAACAGACTGCTTCTCTTTCAGAGAAACGCATGTGAGTTTTTTGTGAATGCTTGAAAGTAGTTTAAGGCACTTTCAAAGGAAAGTGATTTTCTCTGAAAGGACAGCATTTAGAAAGTGAAGCAACACTCCATTCACTTCGCACAGTGAATTGAAGTGTTGGAACAGACTGCTTCTCTTTCAGAGAAATGCATGTGAGTTTCAGTTGAATGCTTGTAAGTAGCTTAAGGCACTTTCAAAGGAAAGTGATTTTCTCTGAAAGGACAGCATTTAGAAAGTGAAGTAACACTCCATTCACTTTGCACAGTGAATTGAAGTGTTGGAACACACTGCTTCTCTTTCAGAGAAACGCATGTGAGTTTCTTGTGAATGCTTGCAAGTTGCTTAAGGCACTTTCAAAGGAAAGTGATTTTCTCTGAAAGGACAGCATTTACAAACTGAAGCAACACTCAATTCACTTCGCACAGTGTATTGAAGTGTTGGAACAGACTGCTTCTCTTTAAGAGAAACGCATGTGAGTTTTTTGTGAATGCTTGAAAGTAGTTTAAGGCGCTTTCAAAGGAAAGTGATTTTCTGTGAAAGGACAGCATTTAGAAAGTGAAGCAACACTCCATTCCCTTCGTGCAGTGAATTGAAGTGTTGGAACAGACTGCTTCTCTTTCAGATTAACGCATGTGAGTTTCTGGTGAATGCTTGTAAGTAACTTAAGGCACTTTCAAAGGAAAGTGATTTTCTCTGAAAGGACAGCATTTAGAAAGTGAAGCAACACTCCATTCCCTTCGTGCAGTGAATTGAAGTGTTGGAACAGACTGCTTCTCTTTCAGAGAAACGCATGTGAGTTTCTGTTGAATGCTTGTAAGTAGCTTAAGGCACTTTCAAAGGAAAGTGATTTTCTCTGAAAGGACAGCATTTAGAAAGTGAAGCAACACTCCATTCACTTCGCACAGTGAATTGAAGTGTTGGAACAGACTGCTTCTCTTTCAGAGAAACGCATGTGAGTTTCTGGTGAATGCTTGTGAGTAGCTTAAATCACTTTCAAAGGAAAGTGATTTTCTCTGAAAGGACAGCATTTAGAAAGTGAAGCAACACTCCATTCACTTCGCACAGTGAATTGAAGTGTTGGAACAGACTGCTTCTCTTTCAGAGAAATGCATGTGAGTTTCTGTTGAATGCTTGTAAGTAGCTTAAGGCACTTTCAAAGGAAAGTGATTTTCTCTGAAAGGACAGCATTTAGAAAGTGAAACAACACTCCATTCACTTCGCAGAGTGAATTGAAGTTTTGGAACAGACTGCTTCTCTTTTAGAGAAATGCATGAGAGTTTCTGTTGAATGCTTGTAAGTAGCTTAAGGCACTTTTAAAGGAAAGTGATTTTCTCTGAAAGGACAGCATTTAGAAAGTGAGGCAACACTCCATTCACTTCACTCAGTGAATTGAAGTGTTGGAACAGACTGCTTCTCTTTCAGAGAAACGCATGTGAGTTTCTTCCTAATGCTTGCAAGTAGCTTAAGGCACTTTCAAAGGAAAGTGATTTTCTCTGAAAGGACAGCATTTAGAAAGTAAAGCAACACTCCATTCACTTCGCACAGTGAATTGAAGTTTTGGAACAGACTGCTTCTCTTTCAGAGAAACGCATGTGAGTTTCTTCCTAATGCTTTCAAGTAGCTTAAGGCACTTTCAAAGGAAAGTGATTTTCTCTGAAAGGACAGCATTTAGAAAGTGAAGCAACACTCCATTCACTTCGCACAGGGAATTGAAGTGTTGGAACAGACTGCTTCTCTTTCAGAGAAATGCATATGAGTTTCTGGTGAATGCTTGTAAGTAGCTTAAGGCACTTTCAAAGGAAAGTGATTTTCTCTGAAAGGACAGCATTTAGAAAGTGAAGCAACACTCCATTCCCTGCGTGCAGTGAATTGAAGTGTTGGAACAGACTGCTTCTCTTTCAGAGAAACGCATGTGAGTTTCTGTTGAATGCTTGTAAGTAGCTTAAGGCACTTTCAAAGGAAAGTGATTTTCTCTGAAAGGACAGCATTTAGAAAGTGAGGCAAAACTCCATTCACTTCACACAGTGAATTGAAGTGTTGGAACAGACTGCTTCTCTTTCAGAGAAACGCATGTGAGTTTCTTCCTAATGCTTGCAAGTAGCTTAAGGCACTTTCAATGGAAAGTGTTTTTCTCTGAAAGGACAGCATTTAGAAAGTGAAGCAACACTCCATTCACTTCGCACAGTGAATTGAAGTGTTGGAACAGACTGCTTCTCTTTCAGAGAAACGCATGTGAGTTTTTTGTGAATGCTTGAAAGTAGTTTAAGGCACTTTCAAAGGAAAGTGATTTTCTCTGAAAGGACAGCATTTAGAAACTGAAGCAACACTCCATTCACTTCGCACAGTGAATTGAAGTGTTGGAACAGACTGCTTCTCTTTCAGAGAAACGCATGTGAGTTTCAGTTGAATGCTTGTAAGTAGCTTAAGGCACTTTCAAAGGAAAGTGATTTTCTCTGAAAGGACAGCATTTAGAAAGTGAAGCAACACTCCATTCCCTTCGTGCAGTGAATTAAAGTGTTGGAACAGACTGCTTCTCTTTCAGAGAAACGCATGTGAGTTTCTTCCTAATGCTTGCAAGTAGCTTAAGGCACTTTCAAGGGAAAGTGATTTTTTTGAAAGGACAGCATTTAGAAAGTGAAGCAACACTCCATTCACTTCGCACAGTGTATTGAAGTTTTGGAACAGACTGCTTCTCTTTCAGAGAAACGCATGTGAGTTTCTGGTGAATGCTTGTGAGTAGCTTAAATCACTCTCAAAGGAAAGTGATTTTCTCTGAAAGGACAGCATTTAGAAAGTGAAGCAACACTCCATTCACTTCGCACAGTGAATTGAAGTGTTGGAACAGACTGCTTCTCTTTCAGAGAAATGCATGTGAGTTTCTGTTGAATGCTTGTAAGTAGCTTAAGGCACTTTCAAAGGAAAGTGATTTTCTCTGAAAGGACAACATTTAGAAAGTGAAACAACACTCCATTCACTTCGCAGAGTGAATTGAAGTTTTGGAACAGACTGCTTCTCTTTCAGAGAAATGCATGTGAGTTTCTGTTGAATGCTTGTAAATAGCTTAAGGCACTTTTAAAGGAAAGTGATTTTCTCTGAAAGGACAGCATTTAGAAAGTGAGGCAACACTCCATTCACTTCACTCAGTGAATTGAAGTGTTGGAACAGACTGCTTCTCTTTCAGAGAAACGCATGTGAGTTTCTTCCTAATGCTTGCAAGTAGCTTAAGGCACTTTCAAAGGAAAGTGATTTTCTCTGAAAGGACAGCATTTAGAAAGTGAAGCAACACTCCATTCACTTCGCACAGGGAATTGAAGTGTTGGAACAGACTGCTTCTCTTTCATAGAAACGCATTAGTGTTTCTTGTTAAAGCTTGCAAGTAGCTTAAGGCACTTTCAAAGGAAAGTGATTTTCTCTGAAAGGACAGCACTTAGAAAGTGAGGCAACACTCCATTCACTTCGCACAGGGAATTGAAGTGTTGGAACAGACTGCTTCTCTTTCAGAGAAACGCATTAGTGTTTCTTGTTAAAGCTTGCAAGTAGCTTAAGGCACTTTCAAAGGAAAGTGATTTTCTCTGAAAGGACAGCATTTAGAAAGTGAAGCAACACTCCATTCGCTTCGCACAGTGAATTGAAGTGTTGGAACAGACTGCTTCTCTTTCAGAGAAATTCATGTGAGTTTCTGTTGAATGCTTGTAAGTAGCTTAAGGCACTTTCAAAGGAAAGTGATTTTCTCTGAAAGGACAGCATTTAGACAGTGAAGCAACACTCCATTCACTTCGCACATTGAATTGAAGTGTTGGAACAGACTGCTTCTCTTTCAGAGAAACGCATGTGAGTTTCTGTTAAATGCTTGTAAGTAGCTTAAGGCACTTTCAAAGGAAAGTGATTTTCTCTGAAAGGACAGCATTTAGAAAGTGAGGCAACACTCCATTCACTTCACACAGTGAATTGAAGTGTTGGAACAGACTGCTTCTCTTTCAGAGAAACGCATGTGAGTTTCTTCCTAATGCTTGCAAGTAGCTTAAGGCACTTTCAAAGGAAAGTGTTTTTCTCTGAAAGGACAGCATTTAGAAAGTGAAGCAACACTCCATTCACTTCGCACAGTGAATTGAAGTGTTGGAACAGACTGCTTCTCTTTCAGAGAAACGCATGTGAGTTTTTTGTGAATGCTTGAAAGTAGTTTAAGGCACTTTCAAAGGAAAGTGATTTTCTCTGAAAGGACAGCATTTAGAAACTGAAGCAACACTCCATTCACTTCGCACAGTGAATTGAAGTGTTGGAACAGACTGCTTCTCTTTCAGAGAAACGCATGTGAGTTTCAGTTGAATGCTTGTAAGTAGCTTAAGGCACTTTCAAAGGAAAGTGATTTTCTCTGAAAGGACAGCATTTAGAAAGTGAGGCAACACTCCATTCACTTCGCACAGTGAATTGAAGTGTTGGAACAGACTGCTTCTCTTTCATAGAAATGCATTAGTGTTTCTTGTTTAAGCTTGCAAGTAGCTTAAGGCACTTTCAAAGGAAAGTGATTTTCTCTGAAAGGACAGCATTTAGAAAGTGAAGCAACACTCCCTTCGCTTCGCACAGTGAATTGAAGTGTTGGAACAGACTGCTTCTCTTTCAGAGAAATGCATGTGAGTTTCTGTTGAATGCTTGTAAGTAGCTTAAGGCACTTTCAAAGGAAAGTGATTTTCTCTGAAAGGACAGCATTTAGACAGTGAAGCAACACTCCATTCACTTCGCACATTGAATTGAAGTGTTGGAACAGACTGCTTCTCTTTCAGAGAAACGCATGTGAGTTTCTGTTAAATGCTTGTAAGTAGCTTAAGGCACTTTCAAAGGAAAGTGATTTTCTCTGAAAGGACAGCATTTAGAAAGTGAGGCAACACTCCATTCACTTCACACAGTGAATTGAAGTGTTGGAACAGACTGCTTCTCTTTCAGAGAAACGCATGTGAGTTTCTTCCTAATGCTTGCAAGTAGCTTAAGGCACTTTCAAAGGAAAGTGTTTTTCTCTGAAAGGACAGCATTTAGAAAGTGAAGCAACACTCCATTCACTTCGCACAGTGAATTGAAGTGTTGGAACAGACTGCTTCTCTTTCAGAGAAACGCATGTGAGTTTTTTGTGAATGCTTGAAAGTAGTTTAAGGCACTTTCAAAGGAAAGTGATTTTCTCTGAAAGGACAGCATTTAGAAACTGAAGCAACACTCCATTCACTTCGCACAGTGAATTGAAGTGTTGGAACAGACTGCTTCTCTTTCAGAGAAACGCATGTGAGTTTCAGTTGAATGCTTGTAAGTAGCTTAAGGCACTTTCAAAGGAAAGTGATTTTCTCTGAAAGGACAGCATTTAGAAAGTGAAGCAACACTCCATTCCCTTCGTGCAGTGAATTAAAGTGTTGGAACAGACTGCTTCTCTTTCAGAGAAACGCATGTGAGTTTCTTCCTAATGCTTGCAAGTAGCTTAAGGCACTTTCAAGGGAAAGTGATTTTTCTGAAAGGACAGCATTTAGAAAGTGAAGCAACACTCCATTCACTTCGCACAGTGTATTGAAGTTTTGGAACAGACTGCTTCTCTTTCAGAGAAACGCATGTGAGTTTCTGGTGAATGCTTGTGAGTAGCTTAAATCACTCTCAAAGGAAAGTGATTTTCTCTGAAAGGACAGCATTTAGAAAGTGAAGCAACACTCCATTCACTTCGCACAGTGAATTGAAGTGTTGGAACAGACTGCTTCTCTTTCAGAGAAATGCATGTGAGTTTCTGTTGAATGCTTGTAAGTAGCTTAAGGCACTTTCAAAGGAAAGTGATTTTCTCTGAAAGGACAACATTTAGAAAGTGAAACAACACTCCATTCACTTCGCAGAGTGAATTGAAGTTTTGGAACAGACTGCTTCTCTTTCAGAGAAATGCATGTGAGTTTCTGTTGAATGCTTGTAAATAGCTTAAGGCACTTTTAAAGGAAAGTGATTTTCTCTGAAAGGACAGCATTTAGAAAGTGAGGCAACACTCCATTCACTTCACTCAGTGAATTGAAGTGTTGGAACAGTCTGCTTCTCTTTCAGAGAAACGCATGTGAGTTTCTTCCTAATGCTTGCAAGTAGCTTAAGGCACTTTCAAAGGAAAGTGATTTTCTCTGAAAGGACAGCATTTAGAAAGTGAAGCAACACTCCATTCACTTCGCACAGGGAATTGAAGTGTTGGAACAGACTGCTTCTCTTTCATAGAAACGCATTAGTGTTTCTTGTTAAAGCTTGCAAGTAGCTTAAGGCACTTTCAAAGGAAAGTGATTTTCTCTGAAAGGACAGCATTTAGAAAGTGAGTCAACACTCCATTCACTTCGCACAGGGAATTGAAGTGTTGGAACAGACTGCTTCTCTTTCAGAGAAACTCATGTGAGTTTTTTGTGAATGCTTGAAAGTAGTTTAAGGCACTTTCAATGGAAACTGATTTTCTCTGAAAGGACAGCATTTAGAAAGTGAGGCAACACTCCATTCACTTCGCACAGTGAATTGAAGTGTTGGAACAGACTGCTTCTCTTTCATAGAAACGCATTAGTGTTTCTTGTTAAAGCTTGCAAGTAGCTTAAGGCACTTTCAAAGGAAAGTGATTTTCTCTGAAAGGACAGCATTTAGAAAGTGAAGCAACACTCCATTCGCTTCGCACAGTGAATTGAAGTGTTGGAACAGACTGCTTCTCTTTCAGAGAAATGCATGTGAGTTTCTGTTGAATGCTTGTAAGTAGCTTAAGGCACTTTCAAAGGAAAGTGATTTTCTCTGAAAGGACAGCATTTAGACAGTGAAGCAACACTCCATTCACTTCGCACATTGAATTGAAGTGTTGGAACAGACTGCTTCTCTTTCAGAGAAACGCATGTGAGTTTCTGTTAAATGCTTGTAAGTAGCTTAAGGCACTTTCAAAGGAAAGTGATTTTCTCTGAAAGGACAGCATTTAGAAAGTGAGGCAACACTCCATTCACTTCACACAGTGAATTGAAGTGTTGGAACAGACTGCTTCTCTTTCAGAGAAACGCATGTGAGTTTCTTCCTAATGCTTGCAAGTAGCTTAAGGCACTTTCAAAGGAAAGTGTTTTTCTCTGAAAGGACAGCATTTAGAAAGTGAAGCAACACTCCATTCACTTCGCACAGTGAATTGAAGTGTTGGAACAGACTGCTTCTCTTTCAGAGAAACGCATGTGAGTTTTTTGTGAATGCTTGAAAGTAGTTTAAGGCACTTTCAAAGGAAAGTGATTTTCTCTGAAAGGACAGCATTTAGAAAGTGAAGCAACACTCCATTCACTTCGCACAGTGAATTGAAGTGTTGGAACAGACTGCTTCTCTTTCAGAGAAATGCATGTGAGTTTCAGTTGAATGCTTGTAAGTAGCTTAAGGCACTTTCAAAGGAAAGTGATTTTCTCTGAAAGGACAGCATTTAGAAAGTGAAGTAACACTCCATTCACTTTGCACAGTGAATTGAAGTGTTGGAACACACTGCTTCTCTTTCAGAGAAACGCATGTGAGTTTCTTGTGAATGCTTGCAAGTTGCTTAAGGCACTTTCAAAGGAAAGTGATTTTCTCTGAAAGGACAGCATTTACAAACTGAAGCAACACTCAATTCACTTCGCACAGTGAATTGAAGTGTTGGAACAGACTGCTTCTCTTTAAGAGAAACGCATGTGAGTTTTTTGTGAATGCTTGAAAGTAGTTTAAGGCGCTTTCAAAAGAAAGTGATTTTCTGTGAAAGGACAGCATTTAGAAAGTGAAGCAACACTCCATTCCCTTCGTGCAGTGAATTGAAGTGTTGGAACAGACTGCTTCTCTTTCAGATTAACGCATGTGAGTTTCTGGTGAATGCTTGTAAGTAACTTAAGGCACTTTCAAAGGAAAGTGATTTTCTCTGAAAGGACAGCATTTAGAAAGTGAAGCAACACTCCATTCCCTTCGTGCAGTGAATTGAAGTGTTGGAACAGACTGCTTCTCTTTCAGAGAAACGCATGTGAGTTTCTGTTGAATGCTTGTAAGTAGCTTAAGGCACTTTCAAAGGAAAGTGATTTTCTCTGAAAGGACAGCATTTAGAAAGTGAAGCAACACTCCATTCACTTCGCACAGTGAATTGAAGTGTTGGAACAGACTGCTTCTCTTTCAGAGAAACGCATGTGAGTTTCTGGTGAATGCTTGTGAGTAGCTTAAATCACTTTCAAAGGAAAGTGATTTTCTCTGAAAGGACAGCATTTAGAAAGTGAAGCAACACTCCATTCACTTCGCACAGTGAATTGAAGTGTTGGAACAGACTGCTTCTCTTTCAGAGAAATGCATGTGAGTTTCTGTTGAATGCTTGTAAGTAGCTTAAGGCACTTTCAAAGGAAAGTGATTTTCTCTGAAAGGACAGCATTTAGAAAGTGAAACAACACTCCATTCACTTCGCAGAGTGAATTGAAGTTTTGGAACAGACTGCTTCTCTTTTAGAGAAATGCATGAGAGTTTCTGTTGAATGCTTGTAAGTAGCTTAAGGCACTTTTAAAGGAAAGTGATTTTCTCTGAAAGGACAGCATTTAGAAAGTGAGGCAACACTCCATTCACTTCACTCAGTGAAATGAAGTGTTGGAACAGACTGCTTCTCTTTCAGAGAAACGCATGTGAGTTTCTTCCTAATGCTTGCAAGTAGCTTAAGGCACTTTCAAAGGAAAGTGATTTTCTCTGAAAGGACAGCATTTAGAAAGTAAAGCAACACTCCATTCACTTCGCACAGTGAATTGAAGTTTTTGAACAGACTGCTTCTCTTTCAGAGAAACGCATGTGAGTTTCTTCCTAATGCTTTCAAGTAGCTTAAGGCACTTTCAAAGGAAAGTGATTTTCTCTGAAAGGACAGCATTTAGAAAGTGAAGCAACACTCCATTCACTTCGCACAGTGAATTGAAGTGTTGGAACAGACTGCTTCTCTTTCAGAGAAATGCATATGAGTTTCTGGTGAATGCTTGTAAGTAGCTTAAGGCACTTTCAAAGGAAAGTGATTTTCTCTGAAAGGACAGCATTTAGAAAGTGAAGCAACACTCCATTCCCTTCGTGCAGTGAATTGAAGTGTTGGAACAGACTGCTTCTCTTTCAGAGAAACACATGTGAGTTTCTGTTGAATGCTTGTAAGTAGCTTAAGGCACTTTCAAAGGAAAGTGATTTTCTCTGAAAGGACAGCATTTAGAAAGTGAGGCAAAACTCCATTCACTTCACACAGTGAATTGAAGTGTTGGAACAGACTGCTTCTCTTTCAGAGAAACGCATGTGAGTTTCTTCCTAATGCTTGCAAGTAGCTTAAGGCACTTTCAAAGGAAAGTGTTTTTCTCTGAAAGGACAGCATTTAGAAAGTGAAGCAACACTCCATTCACTTCGCACAGTGAATTGAAGTGTTGGAACAGACTGCTTCTCTTTCAGAGAAACGCATGTGAGTTTTTTGTGAATGCTTGAAAGTAGTTTAAGGCACTTTCAAAGGAAAGTGATTTTCTCTGAAAGGACAGCATTTAGAAACTGAAGCAACACTCCATTCACTTCGCACAGTGAATTGAAGTGTTGGAACAGACTGCTTCTCTTTCAGAGAAACGCATGTGAGTTTCAGTTGAATGCTTGTAAGTAGCTTAAGGCACTTTCAAAGGAAAGTGATTTTCTCTGAAAGGACAGCATTTAGAAAGTGAAGCAACACTCCATTCCCTTCGTGCAGTGAATTAAAGTGTTGGAACAGACTGCTTCTCTTTCAGAGAAACGCATGTGAGTTTCTTCCTAATGCTTGCAAGTAGCTTAAGGCACTTTCAAGGGAAAGTGATTTTTCTGAAAGGACAGCATTTAGAAAGTGAAGCAACACTCCATTCACTTCGCACAGTGTATTGAAGTTTTGGAACAGACTGCTTCTCTTTCAGAGAAACGCATGTGAGTTTCTGGTGAATGCTTGTGAGTAGCTTAAATCACTCTCAAAGGAAAGTGATTTTCTCTGAAAGGACAGCATTTAGAAAGTGAAGCAACACTCCATTCACTTCGCACAGTGAATTGAAGTGTTGGAACAGACTGCTTCTCTTTCAGAGAAATGCATGTGAGTTTCTGTTGAATGCTTGTAAGTAGCTTAGGGCACTTTCAAAGGAAAGTGATTTTCTCTGAAAGGACAACATTTAGAAAGTGAAACAACACTCCATTCACTTCGCAGAGTGAATTGAAGTTTTGGAACAGACTGCTTCTCTTTCAGAGAAATGCATGTGAGTTTCTGTTGAATGCTTGTAAATAGCTTAAGGCACTTTTAAAGGAAAGTGATTTTCTCTGAAAGGACAGCATTTAGAAAGTGAGGCAACACTCCATTCACTTCACTCAGTGAATTGAAGTGTTGGAACAGACTGCTTCTCTTTCAGAGAAACGCATGTGAGTTTCTTCCTAATGCTTGCAAGTAGCTTAAGGCACTTTCAAAGGAAAGTGATTTTCTCTGAAAGGACAGCATTTAGAAAGTGAAGCAACACTCCATTCACTTCGCACAGGGAATTGAAGTGTTGGAACAGACTGCTTCTCTTTCATAGAAACGCATTAGTGTTTCTTGTTAAAGCTTGCAAGTAGCTTAAGGCACTTTCAAAGGAAAGTGATTTTCTCTGAAAGGACAGCATTTAGAAAGTGAGGCAACACTCCATTCACTTCGCACAGGGAATTGAAGTGTTGGAACAGACTGCTTCTCTTTCAGAGAAACGCATTAGTGTTTCTTGTTAAAGCTTGCAAGTAGCTTAAGGCACTTTCAAAGGAAAGTGATTTTCTCTGAAAGGACAGCATTTAGAAAGTGAAGCAACACTCCATTCGCTTCGCACAGTGAATTGAAGTGTTGGAACAGACTGCTTCTCTTTCAGAGAAATGCATGTGAGTTTCTGTTGAATGCTTGTAAGTAGCTTAAGGCACTTTCAAAGGAAAGTGATTTTCTCTGAAAGGACAGCATTTAGACAGTGAAGCAACACTCCATTCACTTCGCACATTGAATTGAAGTGTTGGAACAGACTGCTTCTCTTTCAGAGAAACGCATGTGAGTTTCTGTTAAATGCTTGTAAGTAGCTTAAGGCACTTTCAAAGGAAAGTGATTTTCTCTGAAAGGACAGCATTTAGAAAGTGAGGCAACACTCCATTCACTTCACACAGTGAATTGAAGTGTTGGAACAGACTGCTTCTCTTTCAGAGAAACGCATGTGAGTTTCTTCCTAATGCTTGCAAGTAGCTTAAGGCACTTTCAAAGGAAAGTGTTTTTCTCTGAAAGGACAGCATTTAGAAAGTGAAGCAACACTCCATTCACTTCGCACAGTGAATTGAAGTGTTGGAACAGACTGCTTCTCTTTCAGAGAAACGCATGTGAGTTTTTTGTGAATGCTTGAAAGTAGTTTAAGGCACTTTCAAAGGAAAGTGATTTTCTCTGAAAGGACAGCATTTAGAAACTGAAGCAACACTCCATTCACTTCGCACAGTGAATTGAAGTGTTGGAACAGACTGCTTCTCTTTCAGAGAAACGCATGTGAGTTTCAGTTGAATGCTTGTAAGTAGATTAAGGCACTTTCAAAGGAAAGTGATTTTCTCTGAAAGGACAGCATTTAGAAAGTGAGGCAACACTCCATTCACTTCGCACAGTGAATTGAAGTGTTGGAACAGACTGCTTCTCTTTCATAGAAACGCATTAGTGTTTCTTGTTAAAGCTTGCAAGTAGCTTAAGGCACTTTCAAAGGAAAGTGATTTTCTCTGAAAGGACAGCATTTAGAAAGTGAAGCAACACTCCATTCGCTTCGCACAGTGAATTGAAGTGTTGGAACAGACTGCTTCTCTTTCAGAGAAATGCATGTGAGTTTCTGTTGAATGCTTGTAAGTAGCTTAAGGCACTTTCAAAGGAAAGTGATTTTCTCTGAAAGGACAGCATTTAGACAGTGAAGCAACACTCCATTCACTTCGCACATTGAATTGAAGTGTTGGAACAGACTGCTTCTCTTTCAGAGAAACGCATGTGAGTTTCTGTTAAATGCTTGTAAGTAGCTTAAGGCACTTTCAAAGGAAAGTGATTTTCTCTGAAAGGACAGCATTTAGAAAGTGAGGCAACACTCCATTCACTTCACACAGTGAATTGAAGTGTTGGAACAGACTGCTTCTCTTTCAGAGAAACGCATGTGAGTTTCTTCCTAATGCTTGCAAGTAGCTTAAGGCACTTTCAAAGGAAAGTGTTTTTCTCTGAAAGGACAGCATTTAGAAAGTGAAGCAACACTCCATTCACTTCGCACAGTGAATTGAAGTGTTGGAACAGACTGCTTCTCTTTCAGAGATACGCATGTGAGTTTTTTGTGAATGCTTGAAAGTAGTTTAAGGCACTTTCAAAGGAAAGTGATTTTCTCTGAAAGGACAGCATTTAGAAACTGAAGCAACACTCCATTCACTTCGCACAGTGAATTGAAGTGTTGGAACAGACTGCTTCTCTTTCAGAGAAACGCATGTGAGTTTCAGTTGAATGCTTGTAAGTAGCTTAAGGCACTTTCAAAGGAAAGTGATTTTCTCTGAAAGGACAGCATTTAGAAAGTGAAGCAACACTCCATTCCCTTCGTGCAGTGAATTAAAGTGTTGGAACAGACTGCTTCTCTTTCAGAGAAACGCATGTGAGTTTCTTCCTAATGCTTGCAAGTAGCTTAAGGCACTTTCAAGGGAAAGTGATTTTTCTGAAAGGACAGCATTTAGAAAGTGAAGCAACACTCCATTCACTTCGCACAGTGTATTGAAGTTTTGGAACAGACTGCTTCTCTTTCAGAGAAACGCATGTGAGTTTCTGGTGAATGCTTGTGAGTAGCTTAAATCACTCTCAAAGGAAAGTGATTTTCTCTGAAAGGACAGCATTTAGAAAGTGAAGCAACACTCCATTCACTTCGCACAGTGAATTGAAGTGTTGGAACAGACTGCTTCTCTTTCAGAGAAATGCATGTGAGTTTCTGTTGAATGCTTGTAAGTAGCTTAAGGCACTTTCAAAGGAAAGTGATTTTCTCTGAAAGGACAACATTTAGAAAGTGAAACAACACTCCATTCACTTCGCACAGTGAATTGAAGTTTTGGAACAGACTGCTTCTCTTTCAGAGAAATGCATGTGAGTTTCTGTTGAATGCTTGTAAATAGCTTAAGGCACTTTTAAAGGAAAGTGATTTTCTCTGAAAGGACAGCATTTAGAAAGTGAGGCAACACTCCATTCACTTCACTCAGTGAATTGAAGTGTTGGAACAGTCTGCTTCTCTTTCAGAGAAACGCATGAGAGTTTCTTCCTAATGCTTGCAAGTAGCTTAAGGCACTTTCAAAGGAAAGTGATTTTCTCTGAAAGGACAGCATTTAGAAAGTGAAGCAACACTCCATTCACTTCGCACAGGGAATTGAAGTGTTGGAACAGACTGCTTCACTTTCATAGAAACGCATTAGTGTTTCTTGTTAAAGCTTGCAAGTAGCTTAAGGCACTTTCAAAGGAAAGTGATTTTCTCTGAAAGGACAGCATTTAGAAAGTGAGGCAACACTCCATTCACTTCGCACAGGGAATTGAAGTGTTGGAACAGACTGCTTCTCTTTCAGAGAAACTCATGTGAGTTTTTTGTGAATGCTTGAAAGTAGTTTAAGGCACTTTCAATGGAAACTGATTTTCTCTGAAAGGACAGCATTTAGAAAGTGAGGCAACACTCCATTCACTTCGCACAGTGAATTGAAGTGTTGGAACAGACTGCTTCTCTTTCATAGAAACGCATTAGTGTTTCTTGTTAAAGCTTGCAAGTAGCTTAAGGCACTTTCAAAGGAAAGTGATTTTCTCTGAAAGGACAGCATTTAGAAAGTGAAGCAACACTCCATTCGCTTCGCTCAGTGAATTGAAGTGTTGGAACAGACTGCTTCTCTTTCAGAGAAATGCATGTGAGTTTCTGTTGAATGCTTGTAAGTAGCTTAAGGCACTTTCAAAGGAAAGTGATTTTCTCTGAAAGGACAGCATTTAGACAGTGAAGCAACACTCCATTCACTTCGCACATTGAATTGAAGTGTTGGAACAGACTGCTTCTCTTTCAGAGAAACGCATGTGAGTTTCTGTTAAATGCTTGTAAGTAGCTTAAGGCACTTTCAAAGGAAAGTGATTTTCTCTGAAAGGACAGCATTTAGAAAGTGAGGCAACACTCCATTCACTTCACACAGTGAATTGAAGTGTTGGAACAGACTGCTTCTCTTTCAGAGAAACGCATGTGAGTTTCTTCCTAATGCTTGCAAGTAGCTTAAGGCACTTTCAAAGGAAAGTGTTTTTCTCTGAAAGGACAGCATTTAGAAAGTGAAGCAACACTCCATTCACTTCGCACAGTGAATTGAAGTGTTGGAACAGACTGCTTCTCTTTCAGAGAAACGCATGTGAGTTTTTTGTGAATGCTTGAAAGTAGTTTAAGGCACTTTCAAAGGAAAGTGATTTTCTCTGAAAGGACAGCATTTAGAAAGTGAAGCAACACTCCATTCACTTCGCACAGTGAACTGAAGTGTTGGAACAGACTGCTTCTCTTTCAGAGAAATGCATGTGAGTTTCAGTTGAATGCTTGTAAGTAGCTTAAGGCACTTTCAAAGGAAAGTGATTTTCTCTGAAAGGACAGCATTTAGAAAGTGAAGTAACACTCCATTCACTTTGCACAGTGAATTGAAGTGTTGGAACACACTGCTTCTCTTTCAGAGAAACGCATGTGAGTTTCTTGTGAATGCTTGCAAGTTGCTTAAGGCACTTTCAAAGGAAAGTGATTTTCTCTGAAAGGACAGCATTTACAAACTGAAGCAACACTCAATTCACTTCGCACAGTGAATTGAAGTGTTGGAACAGACTGCTTCTCTTTAAGAGAAATGCATGTGAGTTTTTTGTGAATGCTTGAAAGTAGTTTAAGGCGCTTTCAAAGGAAAGTGATTTTCTGTGAAAGGACAGCATTTAGAAAGTGAAGCAACACTCCATTCCCTTCGTGCAGTGAATTGAAGTGTTGGAACAGACTGCTTCTCTTTCAGATTAACGCATGTGAGTTTCTGGTGAATGCTTGTAAGTAACTTAAGGCACTTTCAAAGGAAAGTGATTTTCTCTGAAAGGACAGCATTTAGAAAGTGAAGCAACACTCCATTCCCTTCGTGCAGTGAATTGAAGTGTTGGAACAGACTGCTTCTCTTTCAGAGAAACGCATGTGAGTTTCTGTTGAATGCTTGTAAGTAGCTTAAGGCACTTTCAAAGGAAAGTGATTTTCTCTGAAAGGACAGCATTTAGAAAGTGAAGCAACACTCCATTCACTTCGCACAGTGAATTGAAGTGTTGGAACAGACTGCTTCTCTTTCAGAGAAACGCATGTGAGTTTCTGGTGAATGCTTGTGAGTAGCTTAAATCACTTTCAAAGGAAAGTGATTTTCTCTGAAAGGACAGCATTTAGAAAGTGAAGCAACACTCCATTCACTTCGCACAGTGAATTGAAGTGTTGGAACAGACTGCTTCTCTTTCAGAGAAATGCATGTGAGTTTCTGTTGAATGCTTGTAAGTAGCTTAAGGCACTTTCAAAGGAAAGTGATTTTCTCTGAAAGGACAGCATTTAGAAAGTGAAACAACACTCCATTCACTTCGCAGAGTGAATTGAAGTGTTGGAACAGACTGCTTCTCTTTTAGAGAAATGCATGAGAGTTTCTGTTGAATGCTTGTAAGTAGCTTAAGGCACTTTTAAAGGAAAGTGATTTTCTCTGAAAGGACAGCATTTAGAAAGTGAGGCAACACTCCATTCACTTCACTCAGTGAAATGAAGTGTTGGAACAGACTGCTTCTCTTTCAGAGAAACGCATGTGAGTTTCTTCCTAATGCTTGCAAGTAGCTTAAGGCACTTTCAAAGGAAAGTGATTTTCTCTGAAAGGACAGCATTTAGAAAGTAAAGCAACACTCCATTCACTTCGCACAGTGAATTGAAGTTTTGGAACAGACTGCTTCTCTTTCAGAGAAACGCATGTGAGTTTCTTCCTAATGCTTTCAAGTAGCTTAAGGCACTTTCAAAGGAAAGTGATTTTCTCTGAAAGGACAGCATTTAGAAAGTGAAGCAACACTCCATTCACTTCGCACAGTGAATTGAAGTGTTGGAACAGACTGCTTCTCTTTCAGAGAAATGCATATGAGTTTCTGGTGAATGCTTGTAAGTAGCTTAAGGCACTTTCAAAGGAAAGTGATTTTCTCTGAAAGGACAGCATTTAGAAAGTGAAGCAACACTCCATTCCCTTCGTGCAGTGAATTGAAGTGTTGGAACAGACTGCTTCTCTTTCAGAGAAACACATGTGAGTTTCTGTTGAATGCTTGTAAGTAGCTTAAGGCACTTTCAAAGGAAAGTGATTTTCTCTGAAAGGACAGCATTTAGAAAGTGAGGCAAAACTCCATTCACTTCACACAGTGAATTGAAGTGTTGGAACAGACTGCTTCTCTTTCAGAGAAACGCATGTGAGTTTCTTCCTAATGCTTGCAAGTAGCTTAAGGCACTTTCAAAGGAAAGTGTTTTTCTCTGAAAGGACAGCATTTAGAAAGTGAAGCAACACTCCATTCACTTCGCACAGTGAATTGAAGTGTTGGAACAGACTGCTTCTCTTTCAGAGAAACGCATGTGAGTTTTTTGTGAATGCTTGAAAGTAGTTTAAGGCACTTTCAAAGGAAAGTGATTTTCTCTGAAAGGACAGCATTTAGAAACTGAAGCAACACTCCATTCACTTCGCACAGTGAATTGAAGTGTTGGAACAGACTGCTTCTCTTTCAGAGAAACGCATGTGAGTTTCAGTTGAATGCTTGTAAGTAGCTTAAGGCACTTTCAAAGGAAAGTGATTTTCTCTGAAAGGACAGCATTTAGAAAGTGAAGCAACACTCCATTCCCTTCGTGCAGTGAATTAAAGTGTTGGAACAGACTGCTTCTCTTTCAGAGAAACGCATGTGAGTTTCTTCCTAATGCTTGCAAGTAGCTTAAGGCACTTTCAAGGGAAAGTGATTTTTCTGAAAGGACAGCATTTAGAAAGTGAAGCAACACTCCATTCACTTCGCACAGTGTATTGAAGTTTTGGAACAGACTGCTTCTCTTTCAGAGAAACGCATGTGAGTTTCTGGTGAATGCTTGTGAGTAGCTTAAATCACTCTCAAAGGAAAGTGATTTTCTCTGAAAGGACAGCATTTAGAAAGTGAAGCAACACTCCATTCACTTCGCACAGTGAATTGAAGTGTTGGAACAGACTGCTTCTCTTTCAGAGAAATGCATGTGAGTTTCTGTTGAATGCTTGTAAGTAGCTTAGGGCACTTTCAAAGGAAAGTGATTTTCTCTGAAAGGACAACATTTAGAAAGTGAAACAACACTCCATTCACTTCGCAGAGTGAATTGAAGTTTTGGAACAGACTGCTTCTCTTTCAGAGAAATGCATGTGAGTTTCTGTTGAATGCTTGTAAATAGCTTAAGGCACTTTTAAAGGAAAGTGATTTTCTCTGAAAGGACAGCATTTAGAAAGTGAGGCAACACTCCATTCACTTCACTCAGTGAATTGAAGTGTTGGAACAGACTGCTTCTCTTTCAGAGAAACGCATGTGAGTTTCTTCCTAATGCTTGCAAGTAGCTTAAGGCACTTTCAAAGGAAAGTGATTTTCTCTGAAAGGACAGCATTTAGAAAGTGAAGCAACACTCCATTCACTTCGCACAGGGAATTGAAGTGTTGGAACAGACTGCTTCTCTTTCATAGAAACGCATTAGTGTTTCTTGTTAAAGCTTGCAAGTAGCTTAAGGCACTTTCAAAGGAAAGTGATTTTCTCTGAAAGGACAGCATTTAGAAAGTGAGGCAACACTCCATTCACTTCGCACAGGGAATTGAAGTGTTGGAACAGACTGCTTCTCTTTCAGAGAAACGCATTAGTGTTTCTTGTTAAAGCTTGCAAGTAGCTTAAGGCACTTTCAAAGGAAAGTGATTTTCTCTGAAAGGACAGCATTTAGAAAGTGAAGCAACACTCCATTCGCTTCGCACAGTGAATTGAAGTGTTGGAACAGACTGCTTCTCTTTCAGAGAAATGCATGTGAGTTTCTGTTGAATGCTTGTAAGTAGCTTAAGGCACTTTCAAAGGAAAGTGATTTTCTCTGAAAGGACAGCATTTAGACAGTGAAGCAACACTCCATTCACTTCGCACATTGAATTGAAGTGTTGGAACAGACTGCTTCTCTTTCAGAGAAACGCATGTGAGTTTCTGTTAAATGCTTGTAAGTAGCTTAAGGCACTTTCAAAGGAAAGTGATTTTCTCTGAAAGGACAGCATTTAGAAAGTGAGGCAACACTCCATTCACTTCACACAGTGAATTGAAGTGTTGGAACAGACTGCTTCTCTTTCAGAGAAACGCATGTGAGTTTCTTCCTAATGCTTGCAAGTAGTTTAAGGCACTTTCAAAGGAAAGTGTTTTTCTCTGAAAGGACAGCATTTAGAAAGTGAAGCAACACTCCATTCACTTCGCACAGTGAATTGAAGTGTTGGAACAGACTGCTTCTCTTTCAGAGAAACGCATGTGAGTTTTTTGTGAATGCTTGAAAGTAGTTTAAGGCACTTTCAAAGGAAAGTGATTTTCTCTGAAAGGACAGCATTTAGAAACTGAAGCAACACTCCATTCACTTCGCACAGTGAATTGAAGTGTTGGAACAGACTGCTTCTCTTTCAGAGAAACGCATGTGAGTTTCAGTTGAATGCTTGTAAGTAGATTAAGGCACTTTCAAAGGAAAGTGATTTTCTCTGAAAGGACAGCATTTAGAAAGTGAGGCAACACTCCATTCACTTCGCACAGTGAATTGAAGTGTTGGAACAGACTGCTTCTCTTTCATAGAAACGCATTAGTGTTTCTTGTTAAAGCTTGCAAGTAGCTTAAGGCACTTTCAAAGGAAAGTGATTTTCTCTGAAAGGACAGCATTTAGAAAGTGAAGCAACACTCCATTCGCTTCGCACAGTGAATTGAAGTGTTGGAACAGACTGCTTCTCTTTCAGAGAA
Organism: Myodes glareolus; assembly: GCF_982192425.1. Classification (NCBI taxonomy): domain Eukaryota; kingdom Metazoa; phylum Chordata; class Mammalia; order Rodentia; family Cricetidae; genus Myodes; species Myodes glareolus. The sequence goes on from NW_028263316.1 coordinate 37,220, forward strand.
ATGCATGTGAGTTTCTGTTGAATGCTTGTAAGTAGCTTAAGGCACTTTCAAAGGAAAGTGATTTTCTCTGAAAGGACAGCATTTAGACAGTGAAGCAACACTCCATTCACTTCGCACATTGAATTGAAGTGTTGGAACAGACTGCTTCTCTTTCAGAGAAACGCATGTGAGTTTCTGTTAAATGCTTGTAAGTAGCTTAAGGCACTTTCAAAGGAAAGTGATTTTCTCTGAAAGGACAGCATTTAGAAAGTGAGGCAACACTCCATTCACTTCACACAGTGAATTGAAGTGTTGGAACAGACTGCTTCTCTTTCAGAGAAACGCATGTGAGTTTCTTCCTAATGCTTGCAAGTAGCTTAAGGCACTTTCAAAGGAAAGTGTTTTTCTCTGAAAGGACAGCATTTAGAAAGTGAAGCAACACTCCATTCACTTCGCACAGTGAATTGAAGTGTTGGAACAGACTGCTTCTCTTTCAGAGATACGCATGTGAGTTTTTTGTGAATGCTTGAAAGTAGTTTAAGGCACTTTCAAAGGAAAGTGATTTTCTCTGAAAGGACAGCATTTAGAAACTGAAGCAACACTCCATTCACTTCGCACAGTGAATTGAAGTGTTGGAACAGACTGCTTCTCTTTCAGAGAAACGCATGTGAGTTTCAGTTGAATGCTTGTAAGTAGCTTAAGGCACTTTCAAAGGAAAGTGATTTTCTCTGAAAGGACAGCATTTAGAAAGTGAAGCAACACTCCATTCCCTTCGTGCAGTGAATTAAAGTGTTGGAACAGACTGCTTCTCTTTCAGAGAAACGCATGTGAGTTTCTTCCTAATGCTTGCAAGTAGCTTAAGGCACTTTCAAGGGAAAGTGATTTTTCTGAAAGGACAGCATTTAGAAAGTGAAGCAACACTCCATTCACTTCGCACAGTGTATTGAAGTTTTGGAACAGACTGCTTCTCTTTCAGAGAAACGCATGTGAGTTTCTGGTGAATGCTTGTGAGTAGCTTAAATCACTCTCAAAGGAAAGTGATTTTCTCTGAAAGGACAGCATTTAGAAAGTGAAGCAACACTCCATTCACTTCGCACAGTGAATTGAAGTGTTGGAACAGACTGCTTCTCTTTCAGAGAAATGCATGTGAGTTTCTGTTGAATGCTTGTAAGTAGCTTAAGGCACTTTCAAAGGAAAGTGATTTTCTCTGAAAGGACAACATTTAGAAAGTGAAACAACACTCCATTCACTTCGCACAGTGAATTGAAGTTTTGGAACAGACTGCTTCTCTTTCAGAGAAATGCATGTGAGTTTCTGTTGAATGCTTGTAAATAGCTTAAGGCACTTTTAAAGGAAAGTGATTTTCTCTGAAAGGACAGCATTTAGAAAGTGAGGCAACACTCCATTCACTTCACTCAGTGAATTGAAGTGTTGGAACAGTCTGCTTCTCTTTCAGAGAAACGCATGAGAGTTTCTTCCTAATGCTTGCAAGTAGCTTAAGGCACTTTCAAAGGAAAGTGATTTTCTCTGAAAGGACAGCATTTAGAAAGTGAAGCAACACTCCATTCACTTCGCACAGGGAATTGAAGTGTTGGAACAGACTGCTTCACTTTCATAGAAACGCATTAGTGTTTCTTGTTAAAGCTTGCAAGTAGCTTAAGGCACTTTCAAAGGAAAGTGATTTTCTCTGAAAGGACAGCATTTAGAAAGTGAGGCAACACTCCATTCACTTCGCACAGGGAATTGAAGTGTTGGAACAGACTGCTTCTCTTTCAGAGAAACTCATGTGAGTTTTTTGTGAATGCTTGAAAGTAGTTTAAGGCACTTTCAATGGAAACTGATTTTCTCTGAAAGGACAGCATTTAGAAAGTGAGGCAACACTCCATTCACTTCGCACAGTGAATTGAAGTGTTGGAACAGACTGCTTCTCTTTCATAGAAACGCATTAGTGTTTCTTGTTAAAGCTTGCAAGTAGCTTAAGGCACTTTCAAAGGAAAGTGATTTTCTCTGAAAGGACAGCATTTAGAAAGTGAAGCAACACTCCATTCGCTTCGCTCAGTGAATTGAAGTGTTGGAACAGACTGCTTCTCTTTCAGAGAAATGCATGTGAGTTTCTGTTGAATGCTTGTAAGTAGCTTAAGGCACTTTCAAAGGAAAGTGATTTTCTCTGAAAGGACAGCATTTAGACAGTGAAGCAACACTCCATTCACTTCGCACATTGAATTGAAGTGTTGGAACAGACTGCTTCTCTTTCAGAGAAACGCATGTGAGTTTCTGTTAAATGCTTGTAAGTAGCTTAAGGCACTTTCAAAGGAAAGTGATTTTCTCTGAAAGGACAGCATTTAGAAAGTGAGGCAACACTCCATTCACTTCACACAGTGAATTGAAGTGTTGGAACAGACTGCTTCTCTTTCAGAGAAACGCATGTGAGTTTCTTCCTAATGCTTGCAAGTAGCTTAAGGCACTTTCAAAGGAAAGTGTTTTTCTCTGAAAGGACAGCATTTAGAAAGTGAAGCAACACTCCATTCACTTCGCACAGTGAATTGAAGTGTTGGAACAGACTGCTTCTCTTTCAGAGAAACGCATGTGAGTTTTTTGTGAATGCTTGAAAGTAGTTTAAGGCACTTTCAAAGGAAAGTGATTTTCTCTGAAAGGACAGCATTTAGAAAGTGAAGCAACACTCCATTCACTTCGCACAGTGAACTGAAGTGTTGGAACAGACTGCTTCTCTTTCAGAGAAATGCATGTGAGTTTCAGTTGAATGCTTGTAAGTAGCTTAAGGCACTTTCAAAGGAAAGTGATTTTCTCTGAAAGGACAGCATTTAGAAAGTGAAGTAACACTCCATTCACTTTGCACAGTGAATTGAAGTGTTGGAACACACTGCTTCTCTTTCAGAGAAACGCATGTGAGTTTCTTGTGAATGCTTGCAAGTTGCTTAAGGCACTTTCAAAGGAAAGTGATTTTCTCTGAAAGGACAGCATTTACAAACTGAAGCAACACTCAATTCACTTCGCACAGTGAATTGAAGTGTTGGAACAGACTGCTTCTCTTTAAGAGAAATGCATGTGAGTTTTTTGTGAATGCTTGAAAGTAGTTTAAGGCGCTTTCAAAGGAAAGTGATTTTCTGTGAAAGGACAGCATTTAGAAAGTGAAGCAACACTCCATTCCCTTCGTGCAGTGAATTGAAGTGTTGGAACAGACTGCTTCTCTTTCAGATTAACGCATGTGAGTTTCTGGTGAATGCTTGTAAGTAACTTAAGGCACTTTCAAAGGAAAGTGATTTTCTCTGAAAGGACAGCATTTAGAAAGTGAAGCAACACTCCATTCCCTTCGTGCAGTGAATTGAAGTGTTGGAACAGACTGCTTCTCTTTCAGAGAAACGCATGTGAGTTTCTGTTGAATGCTTGTAAGTAGCTTAAGGCACTTTCAAAGGAAAGTGATTTTCTCTGAAAGGACAGCATTTAGAAAGTGAAGCAACACTCCATTCACTTCGCACAGTGAATTGAAGTGTTGGAACAGACTGCTTCTCTTTCAGAGAAACGCATGTGAGTTTCTGGTGAATGCTTGTGAGTAGCTTAAATCACTTTCAAAGGAAAGTGATTTTCTCTGAAAGGACAGCATTTAGAAAGTGAAGCAACACTCCATTCACTTCGCACAGTGAATTGAAGTGTTGGAACAGACTGCTTCTCTTTCAGAGAAATGCATGTGAGTTTCTGTTGAATGCTTGTAAGTAGCTTAAGGCACTTTCAAAGGAAAGTGATTTTCTCTGAAAGGACAGCATTTAGAAAGTGAAACAACACTCCATTCACTTCGCAGAGTGAATTGAAGTGTTGGAACAGACTGCTTCTCTTTTAGAGAAATGCATGAGAGTTTCTGTTGAATGCTTGTAAGTAGCTTAAGGCACTTTTAAAGGAAAGTGATTTTCTCTGAAAGGACAGCATTTAGAAAGTGAGGCAACACTCCATTCACTTCACTCAGTGAAATGAAGTGTTGGAACAGACTGCTTCTCTTTCAGAGAAACGCATGTGAGTTTCTTCCTAATGCTTGCAAGTAGCTTAAGGCACTTTCAAAGGAAAGTGATTTTCTCTGAAAGGACAGCATTTAGAAAGTAAAGCAACACTCCATTCACTTCGCACAGTGAATTGAAGTTTTGGAACAGACTGCTTCTCTTTCAGAGAAACGCATGTGAGTTTCTTCCTAATGCTTTCAAGTAGCTTAAGGCACTTTCAAAGGAAAGTGATTTTCTCTGAAAGGACAGCATTTAGAAAGTGAAGCAACACTCCATTCACTTCGCACAGTGAATTGAAGTGTTGGAACAGACTGCTTCTCTTTCAGAGAAATGCATATGAGTTTCTGGTGAATGCTTGTAAGTAGCTTAAGGCACTTTCAAAGGAAAGTGATTTTCTCTGAAAGGACAGCATTTAGAAAGTGAAGCAACACTCCATTCCCTTCGTGCAGTGAATTGAAGTGTTGGAACAGACTGCTTCTCTTTCAGAGAAACGCATGTGAGTTTCTGTTGAATGCTTGTAAGTAGCTTAAGGCACTTTCAAAGGAAAGTGATTTTCCCTGAAAGGACAGCATTTAGAAAGTGAGGCAAAACTCCATTCACTTCACACAGTGAATTGAAGTGTTGGAACAGACTGCTTCTCTTTCAGAGAAACGCATGTGAGTTTCTTCCTAATGCTTGCAAGTAGCTTAAGGCACTTTCAAAGGAAAGTGTTTTTCTCTGAAAGGACAGCATTTAGAAAGTGAAGCAACACTCCATTCACTTCGCACAGTGAATTGAAGTGTTGGAACAGACTGCTTCTCTTTCAGAGAAACGCATGTGAGTTTTTTGTGAATGCTTGAAAGTAGTTTAAGGCACTTTCAAAGGAAAGTGATTTTCTCTGAAAGGACAGCATTTAGAAACTGAAGCAACACTCCATTCACTTCGCACAGTGAATTGAAGTGTTGGAACAGACTGCTTCTCTTTCAGAGAAACGCATGTGAGTTTCAGTTGAATGCTTGTAAGTAGCTTAAGGCACTTTCAAAGGAAAGTGATTTTCTCTGAAAGGACAGCATTTAGAAAGTGAAGCAACACTCCATTCCCTTCGTGCAGTGAATTAAAGTGTTGGAACAGACTGCTTCTCTTTCAGAGAAACGCATGTGAGTTTCTTCCTAATGCTTGCAAGTAGCTTAAGGCACTTTCAAGGGAAAGTGATTTTTCTGAAAGGACAGCATTTAGAAAGTGAAGCAACACTCCATTCACTTCGCACAGTGTATTGAAGTGTTGGAACAGACTGCTTCTCTTTCAGAGAAACGCATGTGAGTTTCTGGTGAATGCTTGTGAGTAGCTTAAATCACTCTCAAAGGAAAGTGATTTTCTCTGAAAGGACAGCATTTAGAAAGTGAAGCAACACTCCATTCACTTCGCACAGTGAATTGAAGTGTTGGAACAGACTGCTTCTCTTTCAGAGAAATGCATGTGAGTTTCTGTTGAATGCTTGTAAGTAGCTTAAGGCACTTTCAAAGGAAAGTGATTTTCTCTGAAAGGACAACATTTAGAAAGTGAAACAACACTCCATTCACTTCGCAGAGTGAATTGAAGTTTTGGAACAGACTGCTTCTCTTTCAGAGAAATGCATGTGAGTTTCTGTTGAATGCTTGTAAATAGCTTAAGGCACTTTTAAAGGAAAGTGATTTTCTCTGAAAGGACAGCATTTAGAAAGTGAGGCAACACTCCATTCACTTCACTCAGTGAATTGAAGTGTTGGAACAGACTGCTTTTCTTTCAGAGAAACGCATGTGAGTTTCTTCCTAATGCTTGCAAGTAGCTTAAGGCACTTTCTACGGAAAGTGATTTTCTCTGAAAGGACAGCATTTAGAAAGTGAAGCAACACTCCATTCACTTCGCACAGTGTATTGAAGTGTTGGAACAGACTGCTTCTCTTTCAGAGAAACGCATGTGAGTTTCTGGTGAATGCTTGTAAGTAGCTTAAGGCACTTTCAAAGGAAAGTGATTTTCTCTGAAAGGACAGCATTTAGAAAGTGAAGCAACACTCCATTCACTTCGCACAGGGAATTGAAGTGTTGGAAAAGACTGCTTCTCTTTCAGAGAAACGCATGTGAGTTTCTTCCTAATGCTTTCAAGTAGCTTAAGGCACTTTCAAAGGAAAGTGATTTTCTCTGAAAGGACAGCATTTAGAAAGTGAAGCAACACTCCATTCACTTCGCACAGTGAACTGAAGTGTTGGAACAGACTGCTTCTCTTTCAGAGAAACGCATATGAGTTTCTGGTGAATGCTTGTAAGTAGCTTAAGGCACTTTCAAAGGAAAGTGATTTTCTCTGAAAGGACAGCATTTAGAAAGTGAGGCAACACTCCATTCACTTCGCACAGTGAATTGAAGTGTTGGAACAGACTGCTTCTCTTTCATAGAAACGCATTAGTGTTTCTTGTTAAAGCTTGCAAGTAGCTTAAGGCACTTTCAAAGGAAAGTGATTTTCTCTGAAAGGACAGCATTTAGAAAGTGAAGCAACACTCCATTCGCTTCGCACAGTGAATTGAAGTGTTGGAACAGACTGCTTCTCTTTCAGAGAAATGCATGTGAGTTTCTGTTGAATGCTTGTAAGTAGCTTAAGGCACTTTCAAAGGAAAGTGATTTTCTCTGAAAGGACAGCATTTAGACAGTGAAGCAACACTCCATTCACTTCGCACATTGAATTGAAGTGTTGGAACAGACTGCTTCTCTTTCAGAGAAACGCATGTGAGTTTCTGTTAAATGCTTGTAAGTAGCTTAAGGCACTTTCAAAGGAAAGTGATTTTCTCTGAAAGGACAGCATTTAGAAAGTGAGGCAACACTCCATTCACTTCACACAGTGAATTGAAGTGTTGGAACAGACTGCTTCTCTTTCAGAGAAACGCATGTGAGTTTCTTCCTAATGCTTGCAAGTAGCTTAAGGCACTTTCAAAGGAAAGTGTTTTTCTCTGAAAGGACAGCATTTAGAAAGTGAAGCAACACTCCATTCACTTCGCACAGTGAATTGAAGTGTTGGAACAGACTGCTTCTCTTTCAGAGATACGCATGTGAGTTTTTTCTGAATGCTTGAAAGTAGTTTAAGGCACTTTCAAAGGAAAGTGATTTTCTCTGAAAGGACAGCATTTAGAAACTGAAGCAACACTCCATTCACTTCGCACAGTGAATTGAAGTGTTGGAACAGACTGCTTCTCTTTCAGAGAAACGCATGTGAGTTTCAGTTGAATGCTTGTAAGTAGCTTAAGGCACTTTCAAAGGAAAGTGATTTTCTCTGAAAGGACAGCATTTAGAAAGTGAAGCAACACTCCATTCCATTCGTGCAGTGAATTAAAGTGTTGGAACAGACTGCTTCTCTTTCAGAGAAACGCATGTGAGTTTCTTCCTAATGCTTGCAAGTAGCTTAAGGCACTTTCAAGGGAAAGTGATTTTTCTGAAAGGACAGCATTTAGAAAGTGAAGCAACACTCCATTCACTTCGCACAGTGTATTGAAGTTTTGGAACAGACTGCTTCTCTTTCAGAGAAACGCATGTGAGTTTCTGGTGAATGCTTGTGAGTAGCTTAAATCACTCTCAAAGGAAAGTGATTTTCTCTGAAAGGACAGCATTTAGAAAGTGAAGCAACACTCCATTCACTTCGCACAGTGAATTGAAGTGTTGGAACAGACTGCTTCTCTTTCAGAGAAATGCATGTGAGTTTCTGTTGAATGCTTGTAAGTAGCTTAAGGCACTTTCAAAGGAAAGTGATTTTCTCTGAAAGGACAACATTTAGAAAGTGAAACAACACTCCATTCACTTCGCAGAGTGAATTGAAGTTTTGGAACAGACTGCTTCTCTTTCAGAGAAATGCATGTGAGTTTCTGTTGAATGCTTGTAAATAGCTTAAGGCACTTTTAAAGGAAAGTGATTTTCTCTGAAAGGACAGCATTTAGAAAGTGAGGCAACACTCCATTCACTTCACTCAGTGAATTGAAGTGTTGGAACAGTCTGCTTCTCTTTCAGAGAAACGCATGTGAGTTTCTTCCTAATGCTTGCAAGTAGCTTAAGGCACTTTCAAAGGAAAGTGATTTTCTCTGAAAGGACAGCATTTAGAAAGTGAAGCAACACTCCATTCACTTCGCACAGGGAATTGAAGTGTTGGAACAGACTGCTTCACTTTCATAGAAACGCATTAGTGTTTCTTGTTAAAGCTTGCAAGTAGCTTAAGGCACTTTCAAAGGAAAGTGATTTTCTCTGAAAGGACAGCATTTAGAAAGTGAGGCAACACTCCATTCACTTCGCACAGGGAATTGAAGTGTTGGAACAGACTGCTTCTCTTTCAGAGAAACTCATGTGAGTTTTTTGTGAATGCTTGAAAGTAGTTTAAGGCACTTTCAATGGAAACTGATTTTCTCTGAAAGGACAGCATTTAGAAAGTGAGGCAACACTCCATTCACTTCGCACAGTGAATTGAAGTGTTGGAACAGACTGCTTCTCTTTCATAGAAACGCATTAGTGTTTCTTGTTAAAGCTTGCAAGTAGCTTAAGGCACTTTCAAAGGAAAGTGATTTTCTCTGAAAGGACAGCATTTAGAAAGTGAAGCAACACTCCATTCGCTTCGCACAGTGAATTGAAGTGTTGGAACAGACTGCTTCTCTTTCAGAGAAATGCATGTGAGTTTCTGTTGAATGCTTGTAAGTAGCTTAAGGCACTTTCAAAGGAAAGTGATTTTCTCTGAAAGGACAGCATTTAGAAACTGAAGGAACACTCCATTCACTTCGCACAGTGAATTGAAGTGTTGGAACAGACTGCTTCTCTTTCAGAGAAACGCATGTGAGTTTCTGTTAAATGCTTGTAAGTAGCTTAAGGCACTTTCAAAGGAAAGTGATTTTCTCTGAAAGGACAGCATTTAGAAAGTGAGGCAACACTCCATTCACTTCACACAGTGAATTGAAGTGTTGGAACAGACTGCTTCTCTTTCAGAGAAACGCATGTGAGTTTCTTCCTAATGCTTGCAAGTAGCTTAAGGCACTTTCAAAGGAAAGTGTTTTTCTCTGAAAGGACAGCATTTAGAAAGTGAAGCAACACTCCATTCACTTCGCACAGTGAATTGAAGTGTTGGAACAGACTGCTTCTCTTTCAGAGAAACGCATGTGAGTTTTTTGTGAATGCTTGAAAGTAGTTTAAGGCACTTTCAAAGGAAAGTGATTTTCTCTGAAAGGACAGCATTTAGAAAGTGAAGCAACACTCCATTCACTTCGCACAGTGAATTGAAGTGTTGGAACAGACTGCTTCTCTTTCAGAGAAATGCATGTGAGTTTCAGTTGAATGCTTGTAAGTAGCTTAAGGCACTTTCAAAGGAAAGTGATTTTCTCTGAAAGGACAGCATTTAGAAAGTGAAGTAACACTCCATTCACTTTGCACAGTGAATTGAAGTGTTGGAACACACTGCTTCTCTTTCAGAGAAACGCATGTGAGTTTCTTGTGAATGCTTGCAAGTTGCTTAAGGCACTTTCAAAGGAAAGTGATTTTCTCTGAAAGGACAGCATTTACAAACTGAAGCAACACTCAATTCACTTCGCACAGTGAATTGAAGTGTTGGAACAGACTGCTTCTCTTTAAGAGAAACGCATGTGAGTTTTTTGTGAATGCTTGAAAGTAGTTTAAGGCGCTTTCAAAGGAAAGTGATTTTCTGTGAAAGGACAGCATTTAGAAAGTGAAGCAACACTCCATTCCCTTCGTGCAGTGAATTGAAGTGTTGGAACAGACTGCTTCTCTTTCAGATTAACGCATGTGAGTTTCTGGTGAATGCTTGTAAGTAACTTAAGGCACTTTCAAAGGAAAGTGATTTTCTCTGAAAGGACAGCATTTAGAAAGTGAAGCAACACTCCATTCCCTTCGTGCAGTGAATTGAAGTGTTGGAACAGACTGCTTCTCTTTCAGAGAAACGCATGTGAGTTTCTGTTGAATGCTTGTAAGTAGCTTAAGGCACTTTCAAAGGAAAGTGATTTTCTCTGAAAGGACAGCATTTAGAAAGTGAAGCAACACTCCATTCACTTCGCACAGTGAATTGAAGTGTTGGAACAGACTGCTTCTCTTTCAGAGAAACGCATGTGAGTTTCTGGTGAATGCTTGTGAGTAGCTTAAATCACTTTCAAAGGAAAGTGATTTTCTCTGAAAGGACAGCATTTAGAAAGTGAAGCAACACTCCATTCACTTCGCACAGTGAATTGAAGTGTTGGAACAGACTGCTTCTCTTTCAGAGAAATGCATGTGAGTTTCTGTTGAATGCTTGTAAGTAGCTTAAGGCACTTTCAAAGGAAAGTGATTTTCTCTGAAAGGACAGCATTTAGAAAGTGAAACAACACTCCATTCACTTCGCAGAGTGAATTGAAGTGTTGGAACAGACTGCTTCTCTTTTAGAGAAATGCATGAGAGTTTCTGTTGAATGCTTGTAAGTAGCTTAAGGCACTTTTAAAGGAAAGTGATTTTCTCTGAAAGGACAGCATTTAGAAAGTGAGGCAACACTCCATTCACTTCACTCAGTGAAATGAAGTGTTGGAACAGACTGCTTCTCTTTCAGAGAAACGCATGTGAGTTTCTTCCTAATGCTTGCAAGTAGCTTAAGGCACTTTCAAAGGAAAGTGATTTTCTCTGAAAGGACAGCATTTAGAAAGTAAAGCAACACTCCATTCACTTCGCACAGTGAATTGAAGTTTTGGAACAGACTGCTTCTCTTTCAGAGAAACGCATGTGAGTTTCTTCCTAATGCTTTCAAGTAGCTTAAGGCACTTTCAAAGGAAAGTGATTTTCTCTGAAAGGACAGCATTTAGAAAGTGAAGCAACACTCCATTCACTTCGCACAGTGAATTGAAGTGTTGGAACAGACTGCTTCTCTTTCAGAGAAACGCATGTGAGTTTCTGTTGAATGCTTGTAAGTAGCTTAAGGCACTTTCAAAGGAAAGTGATTTTCCCTGAAAGGACAGCATTTAGAAAGTGAGGCAAAACTCCATTCACTTCACACAGTGAATTGAAGTGTTGGAACAGACTCCTTCTCTTTCAGAGAAACGCATGTGAGTTTCTTCCTAATGCTTGCAAGTAGCTTAAGGCACTTTCAAAGGAAAGTGTTTTTCTCTGAAAGGACAGCATTTAGAAAGTGAAGCAACACTCCATTCGCTTCGCACAGTGAATTGAAGTGTTGGAACAGACTGCTTCTCTTTCAGAGAAATGCATGTGAGTTTCTGTTGAATGCTTGTAAGTAGCTTAAGGCACTTTCAAAGGAAAGTGATTTTCTCTGAAAGGACAGCATTTAGACAGTGAAGCAACACTCCATTCACTTCGCACATTGAATTGAAGTGTTGGAACAGACTGCTTCTCTTTCAGAGAAACGCATGTGAGTTTCTGTTAAATGCTTGTAAGTAGCTTAAGGCACTTTCAAAGGAAAGTGATTTTCTCTGAAAGGACAGCATTTAGAAAGTGAGGCAACACTCCATTCACTTCACACAGTGAATTGAAGTGTTGGAACAGACTGCTTCTCTTTCAGAGAAACGCATGTGAGTTTCTTCCTAATGCTTGCAAGTAGCTTAAGGCACTTTCAAAGGAAAGTGTTTTTCTCTGAAAGGACAGCATTTAGAAAGTGAAGCAACACTCCATTCACTTCGCACAGTGAATTGAAGTGTTGGAACAGACTGCTTCTCTTTCAGAGATACGCATGTGAGTTTTTTCTGAATGCTTGAAAGTAGTTTAAGGCACTTTCAAAGGAAAGTGATTTTCTCTGAAAGGACAGCATTTAGAAACTGAAGCAACACTCCATTCACTTCGCACAGTGAATTGAAGTGTTGGAACAGACTGCTTCTCTTTCAGAGAAACGCATGTGAGTTTCAGTTGAATGCTTGTAAGTAGCTTAAGGCACTTTCAAAGGAAAGTGATTTTCTCTGAAAGGACAGCATTTAGAAAGTGAAGCAACACTCCATTCCATTCGTGCAGTGAATTAAAGTGTTGGAACAGACTGCTTCTCTTTCAGAGAAACGCATGTGAGTTTCTTCCTAATGCTTGCAAGTAGCTTAAGGCACTTTCAAGGGAAAGTGATTTTTCTGAAAGGACAGCATTTAGAAAGTGAAGCAACACTCCATTCACTTCGCACAGTGTATTGAAGTTTTGGAACAGACTGCTTCTCTTTCAGAGAAACGCATGTGAGTTTCTGGTGAATGCTTGTGAGTAGCTTAAATCACTCTCAAAGGAAAGTGATTTTCTCTGAAAGGACAGCATTTAGAAAGTGAAGCAACACTCCATTCACTTCGCACAGTGAATTGAAGTGTTGGAACAGACTGCTTCTCTTTCAGAGAAATGCATGTGAGTTTCTGTTGAATGCTTGTAAGTAGCTTAAGGCACTTTCAAAGGAAAGTGATTTTCTCTGAAAGGACAACATTTAGAAAGTGAAACAACACTCCATTCACTTCGCAGAGTGAATTGAAGTTTTGGAACAGACTGCTTCTCTTTCAGAGAAATGCATGTGAGTTTCTGTTGAATGCTTGTAAATAGCTTAAGGCACTTTTAAAGGAAAGTGATTTTCTCTGAAAGGACAGCATTTAGAAAGTGAGGCAACACTCCATTCACTTCACTCAGTGAATTGAAGTGTTGGAACAGTCTGCTTCTCTTTCAGAGAAACGCATGTGAGTTTCTTCCTAATGCTTGCAAGTAGCTTAAGGCACTTTCAAAGGAAAGTGATTTTCTCTGAAAGGACAGCATTTAGAAAGTGAAGCAACACTCCATTCACTTCGCACAGGGAATTGAAGTGTTGGAACAGACTGCTTCACTTTCATAGAAACGCATTAGTGTTTCTTGTTAAAGCTTGCAAGTAGCTTAAGGCACTTTCAAAGGAAAGTGATTTTCTCTGAAAGGACAGCATTTAGAAAGTGAGGCAACACTCCATTCACTTCGCACAGGGAATTGAAGTGTTGGAACAGACTGCTTCTCTTTCAGAGAAACTCATGTGAGTTTTTTGTGAATGCTTGAAAGTAGTTTAAGGCACTTTCAATGGAAACTGATTTTCTCTGAAAGGACAGCATTTAGAAAGTGAGGCAACACTCCATTCACTTCGCACAGTGAATTGAAGTGTTGGAACAGACTGCTTCTCTTTCATAGAAACGCATTAGTGTTTCTTGTTAAAGCTTGCAAGTAGCTTAAGGCACTTTCAAAGGAAAGTGATTTTCTCTGAAAGGACAGCATTTAGAAAGTGAAGCAACACTCCATTCGCTTCGCACAGTGAATTGAAGTGTTGGAACAGACTGCTTCTCTTTCAGAGAAATGCATGTGAGTTTCTGTTGAATGCTTGTAAGTAGCTTAAGGCACTTTCAAAGGAAAGTGATTTTCTCTGAAAGGACAGCATTTAGAAACTGAAGGAACACTCCATTCACTTCGCACAGTGAATTGAAGTGTTGGAACAGACTGCTTCTCTTTCAGAGAAACGCATGTGAGTTTCTGTTAAATGCTTGTAAGTAGCTTAAGGCACTTTCAAAGGAAAGTGATTTTCTCTGAAAGGACAGCATTTAGAAAGTGAGGCAACACTCCATTCACTTCACACAGTGAATTGAAGTGTTGGAACAGACTGCTTCTCTTTCAGAGAAACGCATGTGAGTTTCTTCCTAATGCTTGCAAGTAGCTTAAGGCACTTTCAAAGGAAAGTGTTTTTCTCTGAAAGGACAGCATTTAGAAAGTGAAGCAACACTCCATTCACTTCGCACAGTGAATTGAAGTGTTGGAACAGACTGCTTCTCTTTCAGAGAAACGCATGTGAGTTTTTTGTGAATGCTTGAAAGTAGTTTAAGGCACTTTCAAAGGAAAGTGATTTTCTCTGAAAGGACAGCATTTAGAAAGTGAAGCAACACTCCATTCACTTCGCACAGTGAATTGAAGTGTTGGAACAGACTGCTTCTCTTTCAGAGAAATGCATGTGAGTTTCAGTTGAATGCTTGTAAGTAGCTTAAGGCACTTTCAAAGGAAAGTGATTTTCTCTGAAAGGACAGCATTTAGAAAGTGAAGTAACACTCCATTCACTTTGCACAGTGAATTGAAGTGTTGGAACACACTGCTTCTCTTTCAGAGAAACGCATGTGAGTTTCTTGTGAATGCTTGCAAGTTGCTTAAGGCACTTTCAAAGGAAAGTGATTTTCTCTGAAAGGACAGCATTTACAAACTGAAGCAACACTCAATTCACTTCGCACAGTGAATTGAAGTGTTGGAACAGACTGCTTCTCTTTAAGAGAAACGCATGTGAGTTTTTTGTGAATGCTTGAAAGTAGTTTAAGGCGCTTTCAAAGGAAAGTGATTTTCTGTGAAAGGACAGCATTTAGAAAGTGAAGCAACACTCCATTCCCTTCGTGCAGTGAATTGAAGTGTTGGAACAGACTGCTTCTCTTTCAGATTAACGCATGTGAGTTTCTGGTGAATGCTTGTAAGTAACTTAAGGCACTTTCAAAGGAAAGTGATTTTCTCTGAAAGGACAGCATTTAGAAAGTGAAGCAACACTCCATTCCCTTCGTGCAGTGAATTGAAGTGTTGGAACAGACTGCTTCTCTTTCAGAGAAACGCATGTGAGTTTCTGTTGAATGCTTGTAAGTAGCTTAAGGCACTTTCAAAGGAAAGTGATTTTCTCTGAAAGGACAGCATTTAGAAAGTGAAGCAACACTCCATTCACTTCGCACAGTGAATTGAAGTGTTGGAACAGACTGCTTCTCTTTCAGAGAAACGCATGTGAGTTTCTGGTGAATGCTTGTGAGTAGCTTAAATCACTTTCAAAGGAAAGTGATTTTCTCTGAAAGGACAGCATTTAGAAAGTGAAGCAACACTCCATTCACTTCGCACAGTGAATTGAAGTGTTGGAACAGACTGCTTCTCTTTCAGAGAAATGCATGTGAGTTTCTGTTGAATGCTTGTAAGTAGCTTAAGGCACTTTCAAAGGAAAGTGATTTTCTCTGAAAGGACAGCATTTAGAAAGTGAAACAACACTCCATTCACTTCGCAGAGTGAATTGAAGTGTTGGAACAGACTGCTTCTCTTTTAGAGAAATGCATGAGAGTTTCTGTTGAATGCTTGTAAGTAGCTTAAGGC
The DNA here is from genome assembly GCF_982192425.1 of Myodes glareolus. Lineage (NCBI taxonomy): Eukaryota > Metazoa > Chordata > Mammalia > Rodentia > Cricetidae > Myodes > Myodes glareolus. The sequence goes on from NW_028263316.1 coordinate 52,299, forward strand.
ACTTTTAAAGGAAAGTGATTTTCTCTGAAAGGACAGCATTTAGAAAGTGAGGCAACACTCCATTCACTTCACTCAGTGAAATGAAGTGTTGGAACAGACTGCTTCTCTTTCAGAGAAACGCATGTGAGTTTCTTCCTAATGCTTGCAAGTAGCTTAAGGCACTTTCAAAGGAAAGTGATTTTCTCTGAAAGGACAGCATTTAGAAAGTAAAGCAACACTCCATTCACTTCGCACAGTGAATTGAAGTTTTGGAACAGACTGCTTCTCTTTCAGAGAAACGCATGTGAGTTTCTTCCTAATGCTTTCAAGTAGCTTAAGGCACTTTCAAAGGAAAGTGATTTTCTCTGAAAGGACAGCATTTAGAAAGTGAAGCAACACTCCATTCACTTCGCACAGTGAATTGAAGTGTTGGAACAGACTGCTTCTCTTTCAGAGAAACGCATGTGAGTTTCTGTTGAATGCTTGTAAGTAGCTTAAGGCACTTTCAAAGGAAAGTGATTTTCCCTGAAAGGACAGCATTTAGAAAGTGAGGCAAAACTCCATTCACTTCACACAGTGAATTGAAGTGTTGGAACAGACTCCTTCTCTTTCAGAGAAACGCATGTGAGTTTCTTCCTAATGCTTGCAAGTAGCTTAAGGCACTTTCAAAGGAAAGTGTTTTTCTCTGAAAGGACAGCATTTAGAAAGTGAAGCAACACTCCATTCACTTCGCACAGTGAATTGAAGTGTTGGAACAGACTGCTTCTCTTTCAGAGAAACGCATGTGAGTTTTTTGTGAATGCTTGAAAGTAGTTTAAGGCACTTTCAAAGGAAAGTGATTTTCTCTGAAAGGACAGCATTTAGAAACTGAAGCAACACTCCATTCACTTCGCACAGTGAATTGAAGTGTTGGAACAGACTGCTTCTCTTTCAGAGAAACGCATGTGAGTTTCAGTTGAATGCTTGTAAGTAGCTTAAGGCACTTTCAAAGGAAAGTGATTTTCTCTGAAAGGACAGCATTTAGAAAGTGAAGCAACACTCCATTCCCTTCGTGCAGTGAATTAAAGTGTTGGAACAGACTGCTTCTCTTTCAGAGAAACGCATGTGAGTTTCTTCCTAATGCTTGCAAGTAGCTTAAGGCACTTTCAAGGGAAAGTGATTTTTCTGAAAGGACAGCATTTAGAAAGTGAAGCAACACTCCATTCACTTCGCACAGTGTATTGAAGTGTTGGAACAGACTGCTTCTCTTTCAGAGAAACGCATGTGAGTTTCTGGTGAATGCTTGTGAGTAGCTTAAATCACTCTCAAAGGAAAGTGATTTTCTCTGAAAGGACAGCATTTAGAAAGTGAAGCAACACTCCATTCACTTCGCACAGTGAATTGAAGTGTTGGAACAGACTGCTTCTCTTTCAGAGAAATGCATGTGAGTTTCTGTTGAATGCTTGTAAGTAGCTTAAGGCACTTTCGAAGGAAAGTGATTTTCTCTGAAAGGACAACATTTAGAAAGTGAAACAACACTCCATTCACTTCGCAGAGTGAATTGAAGTTTTGGAACAGACTGCTTCTCTTTCAGAGAAATGCATGTGAGTTTCTGTTGAATGCTTGTAAATAGCTTAAGGCACTTTTAAAGGAAAGTGATTTTCTCTGAAAGGACAGCATTTAGAAAGTGAGGCAACACTCCATTCACTTCACTCAGTGAATTGAAGTGTTGGAACAGACTGCTTCTCTTTCAGAGAAACGCATGTGAGTTTCTTCCTAATGCTTGCAAGTAGCTTAAGGCACTTTCTACGGAAAGTGATTTTCTCTGAAAGGACAGCATTTAGAAAGTGAAGCAACACTCCATTCACTTCGCACAGTGTATTGAAGTGTTGGAACAGACTGCTTCTCTTTCAGAGAAACGCATGTGAGTTTCTGGTGAATGCTTGTAAGTAGCTTAAGGCACTTTCAAAGGAAAGTGATTTTCTCTGAAAGGACAGCATTTAGAAAGTGAAGCAACACTCCATTCACTTCGCACAGGGAATTGAAGTGTTGGAAAAGACTGCTTCTCTTTCAGAGAAACGCATGTGAGTTTCTTCCTAATGCTTTCAAGTAGCTTAAGGCACTTTCAAAGGAAAGTGATTTTCTCTGAAAGGACAGCATTTAGAAAGTGAAGCAACACTCCATTCACTTCGCACAGTGAACAGAAGTGTTGGAACAGACTGCTTCTCTTTCAGAGAAACGCATATGAGTTTCTGGTGAATGCTTGTAAGTAGCTTAAGGCACTTTCAAAGGAAAGTGATTTTCTCTGAAAGGACAGCATTTAGAAAGTGAAGCAACACTCCATTCACTTCGCACAGTGTATTGAAGTGTTGGAACAGACTGCTTCTCTTTCAGAGAAACGCATGTGAGTTTCTTCCTAATGCTTGCAAGTAGCTAAAGGCACTTTCAAAGGAAAGTGATTTTCTCTGAAAGGACAGCATTTAGAAAGTGAAGCAACACTCCATTCACTTCGCACAGTGAATTGAAGTGTTGGAACAGACTGCTTCTCTTTCAGAGAAACGCATGTGAGTTTCTGTTGAATGCTTGTAAGTAGCTTAAGGCACTTTCAAAGGAAAGTGATTTTCTCTGAAAGGACAGCATTTAGAAAGTGAAGCAACACTCCATTCACTTCGCAGAATGAAATGAAGTATTGGAACAGACTGCTTCTCTTTCAGAGAAACTCATGTGAGTTTTTTGTGAATGCTTGAAAGTAGTTTAAGGCACTTTCAATGGAAAGTGATTTTCTCTGAAAGGACAGCATTTAGAAAGTGAGGCAACACTCCATTCACTTCGCACAGTGAATTGAAGTGTTGGAACAGACTGCTTCTCTTTCATAGAAACGCATTAGTGTTTCTTGTTAATGCTTGCAAGTAGCTTAAGGCACTTTCAAAGGAAAGTGATTTTCTCTGAAAGGACAGCATTTAGAAAGTGAAGCAACACTCCATTCGCTTCGCACAGTGAACTGAAGTGTTGGAACAGACTGCTTCTCTTTCAGAGAAATGCATGTGAGTTTCTGTTGAATGCTTGTAAGTAGCTTAAGGCACTTTCAAAGTAAAGTGATTTTCTCTGAAAGGACAGCATTTAGACAGTGAAGCAACACTCCATTCACTTCGCACATTGAATTGAAGTGTTGGCGACGACTGCTTCTCTTTCAGAGAAACGCATGTGAGTTTCTGTTGAATGCTTGTAAGTAGCTTAAGGCACTTTCAAAGGAAAGTGATTTTCTCTGAAAGGACAGCATTTAGAAAGTGAGGCAACACTCCATTCACTTCGCACAGTGAATTGAAGTGTTGGAACAGACTGCTTCTCTTTCAGAGAAACGCATGTGAGTTTCTTCCTAATGCTTGCAAGTAGCTTAAGGCACTTTCAAAGGAAAGTGTTTTTCTCTGAAAGGACAGCATTTAGAAAGTGAAGCAACACTCCATTCACTTCGCACAGTGAATTGAAGTGTTGGAACAGACTGCTTCTCTTTCAGAGAAACGCATGTGAGTTTTTGGTGAATGCGTGAAAGTAGTTTAAGGCACTTTCAAAGGAAAGTGATTTTCTCTGAAAGGACAGCATTTAGAAACTGAAGGAACACTCCATTCACTTCGCACAGTGAATTGAAGTGTTGGAACAGACTGCTTCTCTTTCAGAGAAACGCATGTGAGTTTCTGGTGAATGCTTGCAAGTAGCTTAAGGCACTTTCAAAGGAAAGTGATTTTCTCTGAAAGGACAGCATTTAGAAAGTGAAGCAACACTCCATTCACTTCGCACAGTGAATTGAAGTGTTGGAACCGAGTGCTTCTCTTTCATAGATATGCATTAGTGTTTCTTGTGAATGCTTGTAAGTTGCTTAAGGCACTTTCAAAGGAAAGTGATTTTCTCTGAAAGGACAGCATTTAGAAACTGAAGGAACACTCCATTCACTTCGCACAGTGAATTGAAGTGTTGGAACAGACTGCTTCTCTTTCAGAGAAACGCATGTGAGTTTCTGGTGAATGCTTGCAAGTAGCTTAAGGCACTTTCAAAGGAAAGTGATTTTCTCTGAAAGGACAGCATTTAGAAACTGAAGCAACACTCCATTCACTTCGCACAGTGAATTGAAGTGTTGGAACCGAGTGCTTCTCTTTCATAGATACGCATTAGTGTTTCTTGTGAATGCTTGTAAGTTGCTTAAGGCACTTTCAAAGGAAAGTGATTTTCTCTGAAAGGACAGCATTTAGAAAGTGAAGCAACACTCCATTCACTTCGCACAGTGCATTGAAGTGTTGGAACAGACTGCTTCTCTTTCAGAGAAACGCATGTGAGTTTCAGTTGAATGCTTGTAAGTAGCTTAAGGCACTTTCAAAGGAAAGTGATTTTCTCTGAAAGGACAGCATTTAGAAAGTGAAGCAACACTCCATTCACTTCGCACAGTGAATTGAAGTGCTGGAACAGACTGCTTCTCTTTCAGAGAAACGCATGTAAGTTTCTTGTGAATGCTTGCAAGTTGCTTAAGGCACTTTCAAAGGAAAGTGATGTTCTCTGAAAGGACAGCATTTACAAACTGAAGCAACACTCCATTCACTTCGCACAGTGAATTGAAGTGTTGGAACAGACTGCTTCTCTTTAAGGGAAACGCATGTGAGTTTTTTGTGAATGCTTGAAAGCAGTTTAAGGCACTTTCAAAGGAAAGTGATTTTCTCTGAAAGGACAGCATTTACAAACTGAAGCAACACTCCATTCACTTTGCACAGTGAATTGAAGTGTTGGAACCGACTGCTTCTCTTTCAGATTAACGCATGTGAGTTTCTGGTGAATGCTTGTAAGTAGCTTAAGGCACTCTCAAAGGAAAGTGATTTTCTCTGAAAGGACAGCATTTAGAAAGTGAAGCAACACTCCATTCCCTTCGTGCAGTGAATTGAAGTGTTGGAACAGACTGCTTCTCTTTCAGAGAAATGCATGTGAGTTTCTGTTGAATGCTTGTAAGTAGCTTAAGGCACTTTCAAAGGAAAGTGATTTTCTCTGAAAGGACAGCATTTAGAAAGTGAAGCAACACTCCATTCACTTCGCACAGTTAATTGAAGTGTTGGAACAGACTGCTTCTCTTTCAGAGAAACGCATGTGAGTTTCTGGTGAATGCTTGTGAGTAGCTTAAATCACTTTCAAAGGAAAGTGATTTTCTCTGAAAGGACAGCATTTAGAAAGTGAAGCAACACTCCATTCACTTCGCACAGTGAATTGAAGTGTTGGAACAGACTGCTTCTCTTTCAGAGAAATGCATATGAGTTTCTGGTGAATGCTTGTAAGTAGCTTAAGGCACTTTCAAAGGAAAGTGATTTTCTCTGAAAGGACAGCATTTAGAAAGTGAAGCAACACTCCATTCCCTTCGCGCAGTGAATTGAAGTGTTGGAACAGACTGCTTCTCTTTCAGAGAAACGCATGTGAGGTTCTGTTGAATGCTTGTAAGTAGCTTAAGGCACTTTCAAAGGAAAGTGATTTTCTCTGAAAGGACAGCATTTAGAAAGTGAAGCAACACTCCATTCACTTCGCACAGTGAATTGAAGTGTTGGAACAGACTGCTTCTCTTTCAGAGAAACGCATGTGAGTTTCTTGTGAATGCTTGCAAGTTGCTTAAGGCACTTTCAAAGGAAAGTGATGTTCTCTGAAAGGACAGCATTTACAAACTGAAGCAACACTCCATTCACTTCGCACAGTGAATTGAAGTGTTGGAACAGACTGCTTCTCTTTAAGAGAAACGCATGTGAGTTTTTTGTGAATGCTTGAAAGCAGTTTAAGGCACTTTCAAAGGAAAGTGATTTTCTCTGAATGGACAGCATTTACAAACTGAAGCAACACTCCATTCACTTTGCACAGTGAATTGAAGTGTTGGAACCGACTGCTTCTCTTTCAGATTAACGCATGTGAGTTTCTGGTGAATGCTTGTAAGTAGCTTAAGGCACTCTCAAAGGAAAGTGATTTTCTCTGAAAGGACAGCATTTAGAAAGTGAAGCAACACTCCATTCCCTTCGTGCAGTGAATTGAAGTGTTGGAACAGACTGCTTCTCTTTCAGAGAAACGCATGTGAGTTTCTGTTGAATGCTTGTAAGTAGCTTAAGGCACTTTCAAAGGAAAGTGATTTTCTCTGAAAGGACAGCATTTAGAAAGTGAGGCAAAACTCCATTCACTTCACACAGTGAATTGAAGTGTTGGAACAGACTGCTTCTCTTTCAGAGAAACGCATGTGAGTTTCTTCCTAATGCTTGCAAGTAGCTTAAGGCACTTTCAAAGGAAAGTGTTTTTCTCTGAAAGGACAGCATTTAGAAAGTGAAGCAACACTCCATTCACTTCGCACAGTGAATTGAAGTGTTGGAACAGACTGCTTCTCTTTCAGAGAAACGCATGTGAGTTTTTTGTGAATGCTTGAAAGTAGTTTAAGGCACTTTCAAAGGAAAGTGATTTTCTCTGAAAGGACAGCATTTAGAAACTGAAGCAACACTCCATTCACTTCGCACAGTGAATTGAAGTGTTGGAACAGACTGCTTCTCTTTCAGAGAAACGCATGTGAGTTTCAGTTGAATGCTTGTAAGTAGCTTAAGGCACTTTCAAAGGAAAGTGATTTTCTCTGAAAGGACAGCATTTAGAAAGTGAAGCAACACTCCATTCCCTTCGTGCAGTGAATTAAAGTGTTGGAACAGACTGCTTCTCTTTCAGAGAAACGCATGTGAGTTTCTTCCTAATGCTTGCAAGTAGCTTAAGGCACTTTCAAGGGAAAGTGATTTTTCTGAAAGGACAGCATTTAGAAAGTGAAGCAACACTCCATTCACTTCGCACAGTGTATTGAAGTGTTGGAACAGACTGCTTCTCTTTCAGAGAAACGGATGTGAGTTTCTGGTGAATGCTTGTGAGTAGCTTAAATCACTCTCAAAGGAAAGTGATTTTCTCTGAAAGGACAGCATTTAGAAAGTGAAGCAACACTCCATTCACTTCGCACAGTGAATTGAAGTGTTGGAACAGACTGCTTCTCTTTCAGAGAAATGCATGTGAGTTTCTGTTGAATGCTTGTAAGTAGCTTAAGGCACTTTCAAAGGAAAGTGATTTTCTCTGAAAGGACAACATTTAGAAAGTGAACCAACACTCCATTCACTTCGCAGAGTGAATTGAAGTTTTGGAACAGACTGCTTCTCTTTCAGAGAAATGCATGTGAGTTTCTGTTGAATGCTTGTAAATAGCTTAAGGCACTTTTAAAGGAAAGTGATTTTCTCTGAAAGGACAGCATTTAGAAAGTGAGGCAACACTCCATTCACTTCACTCAGTGAATTGAAGTGTTGGAACAGACTGCTTCTCTTTCAGAGAAACGCATGTGAGTTTCTTCCTAATGCTTGCAAGTAGCTTAAGGCACTTTCAAAGGAAAGTGATTTTCTCTGAAAGGACAGCATTTAGAAAGTGAAGCAACACTCCATTCACTTCGCACAGTGAGTTGAAGTGTTGGAACAGACTGCTTCTCTTTCAGAGAAATGCATGTGAGTTTCTGTTGAATGCTTGTAAGTAGCTTAAGGCACTTTCAAAGGAAAGTGATTTTCTCTGAAAGGACATAATTTAGAAAGGGAAGCAACACTCCATTCACTTCGCAGAGTGAATTGAAGTATTGGAACAGACTGCTTCTCTTTCAGAGAAACTCATGTGAGTTTTTTGTGAATGCTTGAAAGTAGTTTAAGGCACTTTCAATGGAAAGTGATTTTCTCTGAAAGGACAGCATTTAGAAAGTGAGGCCACACTCCATTCACTTCGCACAGTGAATTGAAGTGTTGGAACAGACTGCTTCTCTTTCAGAGAAACGCATTAGTGTTTCTTGTTAATGCTTGCAAGTAGCTTAAGGCACTTTCTACGGAAAGTGATTTTCTCTGAAAGGACAGCATTTAGAAAGTGAAGCAACACTCCATTCACTTCGCACAGTGTATTGAAGTGTTGGAACAGACTGCTTCTCTTTCAGAGAAACGCATGTGAGTTTCTGGTGAATGCTTGTAAGTAGCTTAAGGCACTTTCAAAGGAAAGTGATTTTCTCTGAAAGGACAGCATTTAGAAAGTGAAGCAACACTCCATTCACTTCGCAGAGTGAAATGAAGTATTGGAACAGACTGCTTCTCTTTCAGAGAAACGCATGTGAGTTTCTTCCTAATGCTTTCAAGTAGCTTAAGGCACTTTCAAAGGAAAGTGATTTTCTCTGAAAGGACAGCATTTAGAAAGTGAAGCAACACTCCATTCACTTCGCACAGTGAACTGAAGTGTTGGAACAGACTGCTTCTCTTTCAGAGAAACGCATATGAGTTTCTGGTGAATGCTTGTAAGTAGCTTAAGGCACTTTCAAAGGAAAGTGATTTTCTCTGAAAGGACAGCATTTAGAAAGTGAAGCAACACTCCATTCACTTCGCACAGTGTATTGAAGTGTTGGAACAGACTGCTTCTCTTTCAGAGAAACGCATGTGAGTTTCTTCCTAATGCTTGCAAGTAGCTAAAGGCACTTTCAAAGGAAAGTGATTTTCTCTGAAAGGACAGCATTTAGAAAGTGAAGCAACACTCCATTCACTTCGCACAGTGAATTGAAGTGTTGGAACAGACTGCTTCTCTTTCAGAGAAACGCATGTGAGTTTCTGTTGAATGCTTGTAAGTAGCTTAAGGCACTTTCAAAGGAAAGTGATTTTCTCTGAAAGGACAGCATTTAGAAAGTGAAGCAACACTCCATTCACTTCGCAGAATGAAATGAAGTATTGGAACAGACTGCTTCTCTTTCAGAGAAACTCATGTGAGTTTTTTGTGAATGCTTGAAAGTAGTTTAAGGCACTTTCAATGGAAAGTGATTTTCTCTGAAAGGACAGCATTTAGAAAGTGAGGCAACACTCCATTCACTTCGCACAGTAAATTGAAGTGTTGGAACAGACTGCTTCTCTTTCATAGAAACGCATTAGTGTTTCTTGTTAATGCTTGCAAGTAGCTTAAGGCACTTTCAAAGGAAAGTGATTTTCTCTGAAAGGACAGCATTTAGAAAGTGAAGCAACACTCCATTCGCTTCGCACAGTGAACTGAAGTGTTGGAACAGACTGCTTCTCTTTCAGAGAAATGCATGTGAGTTTCTGTTGAATGCTTGTAAGTAGCTTAAGGCACTTTCAAAGGAAAGTGATTTTCTCTGAAAGGACAGCATTTAGACAGTGAAGCAACACTCCATTCACTTCGCACATTGAATTGAAGTGTTGGAGACGACTGCTTCTCTTTCAGAGAAACGCATGTGAGTTTCTGTTGAATGCTTGTAAGTAGCTTAAGGCACTTTCAAAGGAAAGTGATTTTCTCTGAAAGGACAGCATTTAGAAAGTGAGGCAACACTCCATTCACTTCGCACAGTGAATTGAAGTGTTGGAACAGACTGCTTCTCTTTCAGAGAAACGCATGTGAGTTTCTTCCTAATGCTTGCAAGTAGCTTAAGGCACTTTCAAAGGAAAGTGTTTTTCTCTGAAAGGACAGCATTTAGAAAGTGAAGCAACACTCCATTCACTTCGCACAGTGAATTGAAGTGTTGGAACAGACTGCTTCTCTTTCAGAGAAACGCATGTGAGTTTTTTGTGAATGCGTGAAAGTAGTTTAAGGCACTTTCAAAGGAAAGTGATTTTCTCTGAAAGGACAGCATTTAGAAACTGAAGGAACACTCCATTCACTTCGCACAGTGAATTGAAGTGTTGGAACAGACTGCTTCTCTTTCAGAGAAACGCATGTGAGTTTCTGGTGAATGCTTGCAAGTAGCTTAAGGCACTTTCAAAGGAAAGTGATTTTCTCTGAAAGGACAGCATTTAGAAACTGAAGCAATACTCCATTCACTTCGCACAGTGAATTGAAGTGTTGGAACCGAGTGCTTCTCTTTCATAGATATGCATTAGTGTTTCTTGTGAATGCTTGTAAGTTGCTTAAGGCACTTTCAAAGGAAAGTGATTTTCTCTGAAAGGACAGCATTTAGAAACTGAAGGAACACTCCATTCACTTCGCACAGTGAATTGAAGTGTTGGAACAGACTGCTTCTCTTTCAGAGAAACGCATGTGAGTTTCTGGTGAATGCTTGCAAGTAGCTTAAGGCACTTTCAAAGGAAAGTGATTTTCTCTGAAAGGACAGCATTTAGAAACTGAAGCAACACTCCATTCACTTCGCACAGTGAATTGAAGTGTTGGAACCGAGTGCTTCTCTTTCATAGATACGCATTAGTGTTTCTTGTGAATGCTTGTAAGTTGCTTAAGGCACTTTCAAAGGAAAGTGATTTTCTCTGAAAGGACAGCATTTAGAAAGTGAAGCAACACTCCATTCACTTCGCACAGTGCATTGAAGTGTTGGAACAGACTGCTTCTCTTTCAGAGAAACGCATGTGAGTTTCAGTTGAATGCTTGTAAGTAGCTTAAGGCACTTTCAAAGGAAAGTGATTTTCTCTGAAAGTACAGCATTTAGAAAGTGAGGCAACACTCCATTCACTTCGCACAGTGAATTGAAGTGTTGGAACAGACTGCTTCTCTTTCAGAGAAACGCATGTGAGTTTCTTGTGAATGCTTGCAAGTTGCTTAAGGCACTTTCAAAGGAAAGTGATGTTCTCTGAAAGGACAGCATTTACAAACTGAAGCAACACTCCATTCACTTCGCACAGTGAATTGAAGTGTTGGAACAGACTGCTTCTCTTTCAGAGAAACGCATGTGAGTTTTTTGTGAATGCTTGAAAGCAGTTTAAGGCACTTTCAAAGGAAAGTGATTTTCTCTGAAAGGACAGCATTTACAAACTGAAGCAACACTCCATTCACTTTGCACAGTGAATTGAAGTGTTGGAACCGACTGCTTATCTTTCAGATTAACGCATGTGAGTTTCTGGTGAATGCTTGTAAGTAGCTTAAGGCACTCTCAAAGGAAAGTGATTTTCTCTGAAAGGACAGCATTTAGAAAGTGAAGCAACACTCCATTCCCTTCGTGCAGTGAATTAAAGTGTTGGAACAGACTGCTTCTCTTTCAGAGAAACGCATGTGAGTTTCTTCCTAATGCTTGCAAGTAGCTTAAGGCACTTTCAAAGGAAAGTGATTTTCTCTGAAAGGACAGCATTTAGAAAGTGAAGCAACACTCCATTCACTTCGCACAGTGAATTGAAGTGTTGGAACAGACTGCTTCTCTTTCAGATTAACGCATGTGAGTTTCTGGTGAATGCTTGTAAGTAGCTTAAGGCACTTTCAAAGGAAAGTGATTTTCTCTGAAAGGACAGCATTTAGAAAGTGAAGCAACACTCGATTCCCTTCGTGCAGTGAATTAAAGTGTTGGAACAGACTGCTTCTCTTTCAGAGAAACGCATGTGAGTTTCTTCCTAATGCTTGCAAGTAGCTTAAGGCACTTTCAAGGGAAAGTGATTTTTCTGAAAGGACAGCATTTAGAAAGTGAAGCAACACTCCATTCACTTCGCACAGTGTATTGAAGTGTTGGAACAGACTGCTTCTCTTTCAGAGAAACGCATGTGAGTTTCTGGTGAATGCTTGTGAGTAGCTTAAATCACTCTCAAAGGAAAGTGATTTTCTCTGAAAGGACAGCATTTAGAAAGTGAAGCAACACTCCATTCACTTCGCACAGTGAATTGAAGTGTTGGAACAGACTGCTTCTCTTTCAGAGAAATGCATGTGAGTTTCTGTTGAATGCTTGTAAGTAGCTTAAGGCACTTTCAAAGGAAAGTGATTTTCTCTGAAAGGACAACATTTAGAAAGTGAAACAACACTCCATTCACTTCGCAGAGTGAATTGAAGTTTTGGAACAGACTGCTTCTCTTTCAGAGAAATGCATGTGAGTTTCTGTTGAATGCTTGTAAATAGCTTAAGGCACTTTTAAAGGAAAGTGATTTTCTCTGAAAGGACAGCATTTAGAAAGTGAGGCAACACTCCATTCACTTCACTCAGTGAATTGAAGTGTTGGAACAGACTGCTTCTCTTTCAGAGAAACGCATGTGAGTTTCTTCCTAATGCTTGCAAGTAGCTTAAGGCACTTTCAAAGGAAAGTGATTTTCTCTGAAAGGACAGCATTTAGAAAGTGAAGCAACACTCCATTCACTTCGCACAGTGAGTTGAAGTGTTGGAACAGACTGCTTCTCTTTCAGAGAAATGCATGTGAGTTTCTGTTGAATGCTTGTAAGTAGCTTAAGGCACTTTCAAAGGAAAGTGATTTTCTCTGAAAGGACATAATTTAGAAAGGGAAGCAACACTCCATTCACTTCGCAGAGTGAATTGAAGTATTGGAACAGACTGCTTCTCTTTCAGAGAAACTCATGTGAGTTTTTTGTGAATGCTTGAAAGTAGTAAGGCACTTTCAATGGAAAGTGATTTTCTCTGAAAGGACAGCATTTAGAAAGTGAGGCCACACTCCATTCACTTCGCACAGTGAATTGAAGTGTTGGAACAGACTGCTTCTCTTTCAGAGAAACGCATTAGTGTTTCTTGTTAATGCTTGCAAGTAGCTTAAGGCACTTTCTACGGAAAGTGATTTTCTCTGAAAGGACAGCATTTAGAAAGTGAAGCAACACTCCATTCACTTCGCACAGTGTATTGAAGTGTTGGAACAGACTGCTTCTCTTTCAGAGAAACGCATGTGAGTTTCTGGTGAATGCTTGTAAGTAGCTTAAGGCACTTTCAAAGGAAAGTGATTTTCTCTGAAAGGACAGCATTTAGAAAGTGAAGCAACACTCCATTCACTTCGCACAGGGAATTGAAGTGTTGGAAAAGACTGCTTCTCTTTCAGAGAAACGCATGTGAGTTTCTTCCTAATGCTTTCAAGTAGCTTAAGGCACTTTCAAAGGAAAGTGATTTTCTCTGAAAGGACAGCATTTAGAAAGTGAAGCAACACTCCATTCACTTCGCACAGTGAACTGAAGTGTTGGAACAGACTGCATCTCTTTCAGAGAAACGCATATGAGTTTCTGGTGAATGCTTGTAAGTAGCTTAAGGCACTTTCAAAGGAAAGTGATTTTCTCTGAAAGGACAGCATTTAGAAAGTGAAGCAACACTCCATTCACTTCGCACAGTGTATTGAAGTGTTGGAACAGACTGCTTCTCTTTCAGAGAAACGCATGTGAGTTTCTTCCTAATGCTTGCAAGTAGCTAAAGGCACTTTCAAAGGAAAGTGATTTTCTCTGAAAGGACAGCATTTAGAAAGTGAAGCAACACTCCATTCACTTCGCACAGTGCATTGAAGTGTTGGAACAGACTGCTTCTCTTTCAGAGAAACGCATGTGAGTTTCTGTTGAATGCTTGTAAGTAGCTTAAGGCACTTTCAAAGGAAAGTGATTTTCTCTGAAAGGACAGCATTTAGAAAGTGAAGCAACACTCCATTCACTTCGCAGAATGAAATGAAGTATTGGAACAGACTGCTTCTCTTTCAGAGAAACTCATGTGAGTTTTTTGTGAATGCTTGAAAGTAGTTTAAGGCACTTTCAATGGAAAGTGATTTTCTCTGAAAGGACAGCATTTAGAAAGTGAGGCAACACTCCATTCACTTCGCACAGTGAATTGAAGTGTTGGAACAGACTGCTTCTCTTTCATAGAAACGCATTAGTGTTTCTTGTTAATGCTTGCAAGTAGCTTAAGGCACTTTCAAAGGAAAGTGATTTTCTCTGAAAGGACAGCATTTAGAAAGTGAAGCAACACTCCATTCGCTTCGCACAGTGAACTGAAGTGTTGGAACAGACTGCTTCTCTTTCAGAGAAATGCATGTGAGTTTCTGGTGAATGCTTGTAAGTAGCTTAAGGCACTTTCAAAGGAAAGTGATTTTCTCTGAAAGGACAGCATTTAGAAAGTGAAGCAACACTCCATTCACTTCGCACATTGAATTGAAGTGTTGGAGACGACTGCTTCTCTTTCAGAGAAACGCATGTGAGTTTCTGTTGAATGCTTGTAAGTAGCTTAAGGCACTTTCAAAGGAAAGTGATTTTCTCTGAAAGGACAGCATTTAGAAAGTGAAGCAACACTCCATTCACTTCGCACAGTGAATTGAAGTGTTGGAACAGACTGCTTCTCTTTCAGATTAACGCATGTGAGTTTCTGGTGAATGCTTGCAAGTAGCTTAAGGCACTTTCAAAGGAAAGTGTTTTTCTCTGAAAGGACAGCATTTAGAAAGTGAAGCAACACTCCATTCACTTCGCACAGTGAATTGAAGTGTTGGAACAGACTGCTTCTCTTTCAGAGAAACGCATGTGAGTTTTTTGTGAATGCGTGAAAGTAGTTTAAGGCACTTTCAAAGGAAAGTGATTTTCTCTGAAAGGACAGCATTTAGAAACTGAAGGAACACTCCATTCACTTCGCACAGTGAATTGAAGTGTTGGAACAGACTGCTTCTCTTTCAGAGAAACGCATGTGAGTTTCTGGTGAATGCTTGCAAGTAGCTTAAGGCACTTTCAAAGGAAAGTGATTTTCTCTGAAAGGACAGCATTTAGAAACTGAAGCAATACTCCATTCACTTCGCACAGTGAATTGAAGTGTTGGAACAGACTGCTTCTCTTTCAGAGAAATGCATTAGTGTTTCTTGTGAATGCTTGTAAGTAGCTTAAGGCACTTTCAAAGGAAAGTGATTTTCTCTGAAAGGACAACATTTAGAAAGTGAAACAACACTCCATTCACTTCGCCCAGTGAATTGAAGTTTTGGAACAGACTGCTTCTCTTTCAGAGAAACGCATGTGAGTTTCTGTTGAATGCTTGCAAGTAGCTTAAGGCACTTTTAAAGGAAAGTGATTTTCTCTGAAAGGACAGCATTTAGAAAGTGAGGCAACACTCCATTCACTTCACTCAGTGAATTGAAGTGTTGGAACAGACTGCTTCTCTTTCAGAGAAACGCATGTGAGTTTCTTCCTAATGCTTGCAAGTAGCTTAAGGCACTTTCAAAGGAAAGTGATTTTCTCTGAAAGGACAGCATTTAGAAAGTGAAGCAACACTCCATTCACTTCGCACAGTGAGTTGAAGTGTTGGAACAGACTGCTTCTCTTTCAGAGAAATGCATGTGAGTTTCAGTTGAATGCTTGTAAGTAGCTTAAGGCACTTTCAAAGGAAAGTGATTTTCTCTGAAAGGACATAATTTAGAAAGGGAAGCAACACTCCATTCACTTCGCAGAGTGAATTGAAGTATTGGAACAGACTGCTTCTCTTTCAGAGAAACTCATGTGAGTTTTTTGTGAATGCTTGAAAGTTGCTTAAGGCACTTTCAAAGGAAAGTGATGTTCTCTGAAAGGACAGCATTTAGAAAGTGAGGCCCCACTCCATTCACTTCGCACAGTGAATTGAAGTGTTGGAACAGACTGCTTCTCTTTCAGAGAAACGCATTAGTGTTTCTTGTTAATGCTTGCAAGTAGCTTAAGGCACTTTCTACGGAAAGTGATTTTCTCTGAAAGGACAGCATTTAGAAAGTGAAGCAACACTCCATTCACTTCGCACAGTGTATTGAAGTGTTGGAACAGACTGCTTCTCTTTCAGAGAAACGCATGTGAGTTTCTGGTGAATGCTTGTAAGTAGCTTAAGGCACTTTCAAAGGAAAGTGATTTTCTCTGAAAGGACAGCATTTAGAAAGTGAAGCAACACTCCATTCACTTCGCACAGGGAATTGAAGTGTTGGAAAAGACTGCTTCTCTTTCAGAGAAACGCATGTGAGTTTCTTCCTAATGCTTTCAAGTAGCTTAAGGCACTTTCAAAGGAAAGTGATTTTCTCTGAAAGGACAGCATTTAGAAAGTGAAGCAACACTCCATTCACTTCGCACATTGAACTGAAGTGTTGGAACAGACTGCTTCTCTTTCAGAGAAACGCATATGAGTTTCTGGTGAATGCTTGTAAGTAGCTTAAGGCACTTTCAAAGGAAAGTGATTTTCTCTGAAAGGACAGCATTTAGAAAGTGAAGCAACACTCCATTCACTTCGCACAGTGTATTGAAGTGTTGGAACAGACTGCTTCTCTTTCAGAGAAACGCATGTGAGTTTCTTCCTAATGCTTGCAAGTAGCTAAAGGCACTTTCAAAGGAAAGTGATTTTCTCTGAAAGGACAGCATTTAGAAAGTGAAGCAACACTCCATTCACTTCGCACAGTGAATTGAAGTGTTGGAACAGACTGCTTCTCTTTCAGAGAAACGCATGTGAGTTTCTGTTGAATGCTTGTAAGTAGCTTAAGGCACTTTCAAAGGAAAGTGATTTTCTCTGAAAGGACAGCATTTAGAAAGTGAAGCAACACTCCATTCACTTCGCAGAATGAAATGAAGTATTGGAACAGACTGCTTCTCTTTCAGAGAAACTCATGTGAGTTTTTTGTGAATGCTTGAAAGTAGTTTAAGGCACTTTCAATGGAAAGTGATTTTCTCTGAAAGGACAGCATTTAGAAAGTGAGGCAACACTCCATTCACTTCGCACAGTGAATTGAAGTGTTGGAACAGACTGCTTCTCTTTCATAGAAACGCATTAGTGTTTCTTGTTAATGCTTGCAAGTAGCTTAAGGCACTTTCAAAGGAAAGTGATTTTCTCTGAAAGGACAGCATTTAGAAAGTGAAGCAACACTCCATTCGCTTCGCACAGTGAACTGAAGTGTTGGAACAGACTGCTTCTCTTTCAGAGAAATGCATGTGAGTTTCAGTTGAATGCTTGTAAGTAGCTTAAGGCACTTTCAAAGGAAAGTGATTTTCTCTGAAAGGACAGCATTTAGACAGTGAAGCAACACTCCATTCACTTCGCACATTGAATTGAAGTGTTGGAGACGACTGCTTCTCTTTCAGAGAAACGCATGTGAGTTTCTGTTGAATGCTTGTAAGTAGCTTAAGGCACTTTCAAAGGAAAGTGATTTTCTCTGAAAGGACAGCATTTAGAAAGTGAGGCAACACTCCATTCACTTCGCACAGTGAATTGAAGTGTTGGAACAGACTGCTTCTCTTTCAGAGAAACGCATGTGAGTTTCTTCCTAATGCTTGCAAGTAGCTTAAGGCACTTTCAAAGGAAAGTGTTTTTCTCTGAAAGGACAGCATTTAGAAAGTGAAGCAACACTCCATTCACTTCGCACAGTGAATTGAAGTGTTGGAACAGACTGCTTCTCTTTCAGAGAAACGCATGTGAGTTTTTTGTGAATGCGTGAAAGTAGTTTAAGGCACTTTCAAAGGAAAGTGATTTTCTCTGAAAGGACAGCATTTAGAAACTGAAGGAACACTCCATTCACTTCGCACAGTGAATTGAAGTGTTGGAACAGACTGCTTCTCTTTCAGAGAAACGCATGTGAGTTTCTGGTGAATGCTTGCAAGTAGCTTAAGGCACTTTCAAAGGAAAGTGATTTTCTCTGAAAGGACAGCATTTAGAAACTGAAGCAATACTCCATTCACTTCGCACAGTGAATTGAAGTGTTGGAACCGAGTGCTTCTCTTTCATAGATATGCATTAGTGTTTCTTGTGAATGCTTGTAAGTTGCTTAAGGCACTTTCAAAGGAAAGTGATTTTCTCTGAAAGGACAGCATTTAGAAACTGAAGGAACACTCCATTCACTTCGCCCAGTGAATTGAAGTGTTGGAACAGACTGCTTCTCTTTCAGAGAAACGCATGTGAGTTTCTGGTGAATGCTTGCAAGTAGCTTAAGGCACTTTCAAAGGAAAGTGATTTTCTCTGAAAGGACAGCATTTAGAAACTGAAGCAACACTCCATTCACTTCGCACAGTGAATTGAAGTGTTGGAACCGAGTGCTTCTCTTTCATAGATACGCATTAGTGTTTCTTGTGAATGCTTGTAAGTTGCTTAAGGCACTTTCAAAGGAAAGTGATTTTCTCTGAAAGGACAGCATTTAGAAAGTGAAGCAACACTCCATTCACTTCGCACAGTGCATTGAAGTGTTGGAACAGACTGCTTCTCTTTCAGAGAAACGCATGTGAGTTTCAGTTGAATGCTTGTAAGTAGCTTAAGGCACTTTCAAAGGAAAGTGATTTTCTCTGAAAGGACAGCATTTAGAAAGTGAAGCAACACTCCATTCACTTCGCACAGTGAATTGAAGTGTTGGAACAGACTGCTTCTCTTTCAGAGAAACGCATGTGAGTTTCTTGTGAATGCTTGCAAGTTGCTTAAGGCACTTTCAAAGGAAAGTGATGTTCTCTGAAAGGACAGCATTTACAAACTGAAGCAACACTCCATTCACTTCGCACAGTGAATTGAAGTGTTGGAACAGACTGCTTCTCTTTAAGAGAAACGCATGTGAGTTTTTTGTGAATGCTTGAAAGCAGTTTAAGGCACTTTCAAAGGAAAGTGATTTTCTCTGAAAGGACAGCATTTAGAAAGTGAAGCAACACTCCATTCACTTTGCACAGTGAATTGAAGTGTTGGAACCGACTGCTTCTCTTTCAGATTAACGCATGTGAGTTTCTGGTGAATGCTTGTAAGTAGCTTAAGGCACTCTCAAAGGAAAGTGATTTTCTCTGAAAGGACAGCATTTAGAAAGTGAAGCAACACTCCATTCCCTTCGTGCAGTGAATTGAAGTGTTGGAACAGACTGCTTCTCTTTCAGAGAAATGCATGTGAGTTTCTGTTGAATGCTTGTAAGTAGCTTAAGGCACTTTCAAAGGAAAGTGATTTTCTCTGAAAGGACAGCATTTAGAAAGTGAAGCAACACTCCATTCACTTCGCACAGTGAATTGAAGTGTTGGAACAGACTGCTTCTCTTTCAGAGAAACGCATGTGAGTTTCTGGTGAATGCTTGTGAGTAGCTTAAATCACTTTCAAAGGAAAGTGATTTTCTCTGAAAGGACAGCATTTAGAAAGTGAAGCAACACTCCATTCACTTCGCACAGTGAATTGAAGTGTTGGAACAGACTGCTTCTCTTTCAGAGAAATGCATGTGAGTTTCTGTTGAATGCTTGTAAGTAGCTTAAGGCACTTTCAAAGGAAAGTGATTTTCTCTGAAAGGACAGCATTTAGAAAGTGAAACAACACTCCATTCACTTCGCAGAGTGAATTGAAGTATTGGAACAGACTGCTTCTCTTTTAGAGAAATGCATGAGAGTTTCTGTTGAATGCTTGTAAGTAGCTTAAGGCACTTTTAAAGGAAAGTGATTTTCTCTGAAAGGACAGCATTTAGAAAGTGAGGCAACACTCCATTCACTTCACTCAGTGAATTGAAGTGTTGGAACAGACTGCTTCTCTTTCAGAGAAACGCAGGTGAGTTTCTTCCTAATGCTTGCAAGTAGCTTAAGGCACTTTCAAAGGAAAGTGATTTTCTCTGAAAGGACAGCATTTAGAAAGTAAAGCAACACTCCATTCACTTCGCACAGTGAATTGAAGTGTTGGAACAGACTGCTTCTCTTTCAGAGAAACGCATGTGAGTTTCTTCCTAATGCTTGCAAGAAGCTTAAGGCACTTTCAAGGGAAAGTGATTTTCTCTGAAAGGACAGCATTTAGAAAGTGAAGCAACACTCCATTCACTTCGCACAGTGAATTGAAGTGTTGGAACAGACTGCTTCTCTTTCAGAGAAATGCATATGAGTTTCTGGTGAATGCTTCTAAGTAGCTTAAGGCACTTTCAAAGGAAAGTGATTTTCTCTGAAAGGACAGCATTTAGAAAGTGAAGCAACACTCCATTCCCTTCGTGCAGTGAATTGAAGTGTTGGAACAGACTGCTTCTCTTTCAGAGAAACGCATGTGAGTTTCTGTTGAATGCTTGTAAGGAGCTTAAGGCACTTTCAAAGGAAAGTGATTTTCTCTGAAAGGACAGCATTTAGAAAGTGAGGCAAAACTCCATTCACTTCACACAGTGAATTGAAGTGTTGGAACAGACTGCTTCTCTTTCAGAGAAAAGCATGTGAGTTTCTTCCTAATGCTTGAAAGTAGCTTAAGGCACTTTCAAAGGAAAGTGTTTTTCTCTGAAAGGACATCATTTAGAAAGTGAAGCAACACTCCATTCACTTCGCACAGTGAATTGAAGTGATGGAACAGACTGCTTCTCTTTCAGAGAAACGCATGTGAGTTTTTTGTGAATGCTTGAAAGTAGTTTAAGGCACTTTCAAAGGAAAGTGATTTTCTCTGAAAGGACAGCATTTAGAAACTGAAGCAACACTCCATTCACTTCGCACAGTGAATTGAAGTGTTGGAACAGACTGCTTCTCTTTCAGAGAAACGCATGTGAGTTTCAGTTGAATGCTTGTAAGTAGCTTAAGGCACTTTCAAAGGAAAGTGATTTTCTCTGAAAGGACAGCATTTAGAAAGTGAAGCAACACTCCATTCACTTCGCACAGTGAATTGAAGTGTTGGAACAGACTGCTTCTCATTCAGAGAAACGCATGTGAGTTTCTTGTGAATGCTTGCAAGTTGCTTAAGGCACTTTCAAAGGAAAGTGATGTTCTCTGAAAGGACAGCATTTACAAACTGAAGCAACACTCCATTCACTTCGCACAGTGAATTGAAGTGTTGGAACAGACTGCTTCTCTTTAAGAGAAACGCATGTTAGTTTTTTGTGAATGCTTGAAAGCAGTTTAAGGCACTTTCAAAGGAAAGTGATTTTCTCTGAAAGGACAGCATTTACAAACTGAAGCAACACTCCATTCACTTTGCACAGTGAATTGAAGTGTTGGAACCGACTGCTTCTCTTTCAGATTAACGCATGTGAGTTTCTGGTGAATGCTTGTAAGTAGCTTAAGGCACTTTCATAGGAAAGTGATTTTCTCTGAAAGCACAGCATTTAGAAAGTGAAGCAACACTCCATTCCCTTCGTGCAGTGAATTAAAGTGTTGGAACAGACTGCTTCTCTTTCAGAGAAACGCATGTGAGTTTCTTCCTAATGCTTGCAAGTAGCTTAAGGCACTTTCAAGGGAAAGTGATTTTCTCTGAAAGGACAGCATTTAGAAAGTGAAGCAACACTCCATTCACTTCGCACAGTGAATTGAAGTGTTGGAACAGACTGCTTCTCTTTCAGAGAAACGCATGTGAGTTTCTGGTGAATGCTTGTGAGTAGCTTAAAAAACTCTCAAAGGAAAGTGATTTTCTCTGAAAGGACATAATTTAGAAAGTGAAGCAACACTACATTCACTTCGCACAGTGCATTGAAGTGTTGGAACAGACTGCTTCTCTTTCAGAGAAACGCATGTGAGTTTCAGTTGAATGCTTGTAAGTAGCTTAAGGCACTTTCAAAGGAAAGTGATTTTCTCTGAAAGGACAGCATTTAGAAAGTGAAGCAACACTCCATTCACTTCGCACAGTGAATTGAAGTGTTGGAACAGACTGCTTCTCTTTCAGAGAAACGCATGTGAGTTTCTGGTGAATGCTTGTGAGTAGCTTAAGGCACTCTCAAAGGAAAGTGATTTTCTCTGAAAGGACAGCATTTAGAAAGTGAAGCAACACTCCATTCCCTTCGTGCAGTGAATTGAAGTGTTGGAACAGACTGCTTCTCTTTCAGAGAAATGCATGTGAGTTTCTGTTGAATGCTTGTAAGTAGCTTAAGGCACTTTCAAAGGAAAGTGATTTTCTCTGAAAGGACAGCATTTAGAAAGTGAAGCAACACTCCATTCACTTCGCACAGTGAATTGAAGTGTTGGAACAGACTGCTTCTCTTTCAGAGAAACGCATGTGAGTTTCTGGTGAATGCTTGTGAGTAGCTTAAATCACTTTCAAAGGAAAGTGATTTTCTCTGAAAGGACAGCATTTAGAAAGTGAAGCAACACTCCATTCACTTCGCACAGTGAATTGAAGTGTTGGAACAGACTGCTTCTCTTTCAGAGAAATGCATGTGAGTTTCTGTTGAATGCTTGTAAGTAGCTTAAGGCACTTTCAAAGGAAAGTGATTTTCTCTGAAAGGACAGCATTTAGAAAGTGAAACAACACTCCATTCACTTCGCAGAGTGAATTGAAGTATTGGAACAGACTGCTTCTCTTTTAGAGAAATGCATGAGAGTTTCTGTTGAATGCTTGTAAGTAGCTTAAGGCACTTTTAAAGGAAAGTGATTTTCTCTGAAAGGACAGCATTTAGAAAGTGAGGCAACACTCCATTCACTTCGCACAGTGAATTGAAGTGTTGGAACAGACTGCTTCTCTTTCAGAGAAACGTAGGTGAGTTTCTTCCTAATGCTTGCAAGTAGCTTAAGGCACTTTCAAAGGAAAGTGATTTTCTCTGAAAGGACAGCATTTAGAAAGTAAAGCAACACTCCATTCACTTCGCACAGTGAATTGAAGTGTTGGAACAGACTGCTTCTCTTTCAGAGAAATGCATATGAGTTTCTGGTGAATGCTTCTAAGTAGCTTAAGGCACTTTCAAAGGAAAGTGATTTTCTCTGAAAGGACAGCATTTAGAAAGTGAAGCAACACTCCATTCCCTTCGTGCAGTGAATTGAAGTGTTGGAACAGACTGCTTCTCTTTCAGAGAAACGCATGTGAGTTTCTGTTGAATGCTTGTAAGTAGCTTAAGGCACTTTCAAAGGAAAGTGATTTTCTCTGAAAGGACAGCATTTAGAAAGTGAGGCAAAACTCCATTCACTTCACACAGTGAATTGAAGTGTTGGAACAGACTGCTTCTCTTTCAGAGAAAAGCATGTGAGTTTCTTCCTAATGCTTGAAAGTAGCTTAAGGCACTTTCAAAGGAAAGTGATTTTCTCTGAAAGGACAGCATTTAGAAAGTAAAGCAACACTCCATTCACTTCGCACAGTGAATTGAAGTGTTGGAACAGACTGCTTCTCTTTCAGAGAAATGCATATGAGTTTCTGGTGAATGCTTCTAAGTAGCTTAAGGCACTTTCAAAGGAAAGTGATTTTCTCTGAAAGGACAGCATTTAGAAAGTGAAGCAACACTCCATTCACTTCGCACAGTGAATTGAAGTGTTGGAACAGACTGCTTCTCTTTCAGAGAAACGCATGTGAGTTTCTGTTGAATGCTTGTAAGTAGCTTAAGGCACTTTCAAAGGAAAGTGATTTTCTCTGAAAGGACAGCATTTAGAAAGTGAGGCAAAACTCCATTCACTTCACACAGTGAATTGAAGTGTTGGAACAGACTGCTTCTCTTTCAGAGAAAAGCATGTGAGTTTCTTCCTAATGCTTGAAAGTAGCTTAACCACTTTCAAAGGAAAGTGTTTTTCTCTGAAAGGACAGCATTTAGAAAGTGAAGCAACACTCCATTCACTTCGCACAGTGAATTGAAGTGTTGGAACAGACTGCTTCTCTTTCAGAGAAACGCATGTGAGTTTTTTGTGAATGCTTGAAAGTAGTTTAAGGCACTTTCAAAGGAAAGTGATTTTCTCTGAAAGGACATAATTTAGAAAGTGAAGCAACACTCCATTCACTTCGCACAGTGCATTGAAGTGTTGGAACAGACTGCTTCTCTTTCAGAGAAACGCATGTGAGTTTCAGTTGAATGCTTGTAAGTAGCTTAAGGCACTTTCAAAGGAAAGTGATTTTCTCTGAAAGGACAGCATTTAGAAAGTGAAGCAACACTCCATTCACTTCGCACAGTGAATTGAAGTGTTGGAACAGACTGCTTCTCTTTCAGAGAAACGCATGTGAGTTTCTTGTGAATGCTTGCAAGTTGCTTAAGGCACTTTCAAAGGAAAGTGATGTTCTCTGAAAGGACAGCATTTACAAACTGAAGCAACACTCCATTCACTTCGCACAGTGAATTGAAGTGTTGGAACAGACTGCTTCTCTTTAAGAGAAACGCATGTGAGTTTTTTGTGAATGCTTGAAAGCAGTTTAAGGCACTTTCAAAGGAAAGTGATTTTCTCTGAAAGGACAGCATTTACAAACTGAAGCAACACTCCATTCACTTTGCACAGTGAATTGAAGTGTTGGAACCGACTGCTTCTCTTTCAGATTAACGCATGTGAGTTTCTGGTGAATGCTTGTAAGTAGCTTAAGGCACTTTCAAAGGAAAGTGATTTTCTCTGAAAGGACAGCATTCAGAAAGTGAAGCAACACTCCATTCACTTCGCACAGTGAATTGAAGTGTTGGAACAGACTGCTTCTCTTTCAGAGAAACGCATGTGAGTTTCTGGTGAATGCTTGTGAGTAGCTTAAATCACTTTCAAAGGAAAGTGATTTTCTCTGAAAGGACAGCATTTAGAAAGTGAAGCAACACTCCATTCACTTCGCACAGTGAATTGAAGTGTTGGAACAGACTGCTTCTCTTTCAGAGAAATGCATGTGAGTTTCTGTTGAATGCTTGTAAGTAGCTTAAGGCACTTTCAAAGGAAAGTGATTTTCTCTGAAAGGACAGCATTTAGAAAGTGAAACAACACTCCATTCACTTCGCAGAGTGAATTGAAGTATTGGAACAGACTGCTTCTCTTTTAGAGAAATGCATGAGAGTTTCTGTTGAATGCTTGTAAGTAGCTTAAGGCACTTTTAAAGGAAAGTGATTTTCTCTGAAAGGACAGCATTTAGAAAGTGAGGCAACACTCCATTCACTTCACTCAGTGAATTGAAGTGTTGGAACAGACTGCTTCTCTTTCAGAGAAACGCAGGTGAGTTTCTTCCTAATGCTTGCAAGTAGCTTAAGGCACTTTCAAAGGAAAGTGATTTTCTCTGAAAGGACAGCATTTAGAAAGTAAAGCAACACTCCATTCACTTCGCACAGTGAATTGAAGTGTTGGAACAGACTGCTTCTCTTTCAGAGAAACGCATGTGAGTTTCTTCCTAATGCTTTCAAGTAGCTTAAGGCACTTTCAAAGGAAAGTGATTTTCTCTGAAAGGACAGCATTTAGAAAGTGAAGCAACACTCCATTCACTTCGCACAGTGAATTGAAGTGTTGGAACAGACTGCTTCTCTTTCAGAGAAATGCATATGAGTTTCTGGTGAATGCTTGTAAGTAGCTTAAGGCACTTTCAAAGGAAAGTGATTTTCTCTGAAAGGACAGCATTTAGAAAGTGAAGCAACACTCCATTCCCTTCGTGCAGTGAATTGAAGTGTTGGAACAGACTGCTTCTCTTTAAGAGAAACGCATGTGAGTTTTTTGTGAATGCTTGAAAGCAGTTTAAGGCACTTTCAAAGGAAAGTGATTTTCTCTGAAAGGACAGCATTTACAAACTGAAGCAACACTCCATTCACTTTGCACAGTGAATTGAAGTGTTGGAACCGACTGCTTCTCTTTCAGATTAACGCATGTGAGTTTCTGGTGAATGCTTGTAAGTAGCTTAAGGCACTTTCAAAGGAAAGTGATTTTCTCTGAAAGGACAGCATTTAGAAAGTGAAGCAACACTCCATTCCCTTCGTGCAGTGAATTGAAGTGTTGGAACAGACTGCTTCTCTTTCAGAGAAATGCATGTGAGTTTCTGTTGAATGCTTGTAAGTAGCTTAAGGCACTTTCAAAGGAAAGTGATTTTCTCTGAAAGGACAGCATTTAGAAAGTGAAGCAACACTCCATTCACTTCGCACAGTGAATTGAAGTGTTGGAACAGACTGCTTCTCTTTCAGAGAAACGCATGTGAGTTTCTGGTGAATGCTTGTGAGTAGCTTAAATCACTTTCAAAGGAAAGTGATTTTCTCTGAAAGGACAGCATTTAGAAAGTGAAGCAACACTCCATTCACTTCGCACAGTGAATTGAAGTGTTGGAACAGACTGCTTCTCTTTCAGAGAAATGCATGTGAGTTTCTGTTGAATGCTTGTAAGTAGCTTAAGGCACTTTCAAAGGAAAGTGATTTTCCCTGAAAGGACAGCATTTAGAAAGTGAAGCAACACTCCATTCCCTTCGCACAGTGAATTGAAGTATTGGAACAGACTGCTTCTCTTTTAGAGAAATGCATGAGAGTTTCTGTTGAATGCTTGTAAGTAGCTTAAGGCACTTTTAAAGGAAAGTGATTTTCTCTGAAAGGACAGCATTTAGAAAGTGAGGCAACACTCCATTCACTTCACTCAGTGAATTGAAGTGTTGGAACAGACTGCTTCTCTTTCAGAGAAACGCACGTGAGTTTCTTCCTAATGCTTGCAAGTAGCTTAAGGCACTTTCAAAGGAAAGTGATTTTCTCTGAAAGGACAGCATTTAGAAAGTAAAGCAACACTCCATTCACTTCGCACAGTGAATTGAAGTGTTGGAACAGACTGCTTCTCTTTCAGAGAAACGCATGTGAGTTTCTTCCTAATGCTTGCAAGAAGCTTAAGGCACTTTCAAGGGAAAGTGATTTTCTCTGAAAGGACAGCATTTAGAAAGTGAAGCAACACTCCATTCACTTCGCACAGTGAATTGAAGTGTTAGAACAGACTGCTTCTCTTTTAGAGAAATGCATATGAGTTTCTGGTGAATGCTTCTAAGTAGCTTAAGGCACTTTCAAAAAAGTGATTTTCTCTGAAAGGACAGCATTTAGAAAGTGAAGCAACACTCCATTCCCTTCGTGCAGTGAATTGAAGTGTTGGAACAGACTGCTTCTCTTTCAGAGAAACGCATGTGAGTTTCTGTTGAATGCTTGTAAGTAGCTTAAGGCACTTTCAAAGGAAAGTGATTTTCTCTGAAAGGACAGCATTTAGAAACTGAAGCAACACTCCATTCACTTCGCACAGTGAATTGAAGTGTTGGAACAGACTGCTTCTCTTTAAGAGAAACGCATGTGAGTTTTTTGTGAATGCTTGAAAGCAGTTTAAGGCACTTTCAAAGGAAAGTGATTTTCTCTGAAAGGACAGCATTTACAAACTGAAGCAACACTCCATTCACTTTGCACAGTGAATTGAAGTGTTGGAACCGACTGCTTCTCTTTCAGATTAACGCATGTGAGTTTCTGGTGAATGCTTGTAAGTAGCTTAAGGCACTTTCAAAGGAAAGTGATTTTCTCTGAAAGGACAGCATTCAGAAAGTGAAGCAACACTCCATTCACTTCGCACAGTGAATTGAAGTGTTGGAACAGACTGCTTCTCTTTCAGAGAAATGCATGTGAGTTTCTGGTGAATGCTTGTGAGTAGCTTAAATCACTTTCAAAGGAAAGTGATTTTCTCTGAAAGGACAGCATTTAGAAAGTGAAGCAACACTCCATTCACTTCGCACAGTGAATTGAAGTGTTGGAACAGACTGCTTCTCTTTCAGAGAAATGCATGTGAGTTTCTGTTGAATGCTTGTAAGTAGCTTAAGGCACTTTCAAAGGAAAGTGATTTTCTCTGAAAGGACAGCATTTAGAAAGTGAAACAACACTCCATTCACTTCGCAGAGTGAATTGAAGTATTGGAACAGACTGCTTCTCTTTTAGAGAAATGCATGAGAGTTTCTGTTGAATGCTTGTAAGTAGCTTAAGGCACTTTTAAAGGAAAGTGATTTTCTCTGAAAGGACAGCATTTAGAAAGTGAGGCAACACTCCATTCACTTCACTCAGTGAATTGAAGTGTTGGAACAGACTGCTTCTCTTTCAGAGAAACGCAGGTGAGTTTCTTCCTAATGCTTGCAAGTAGCTTAAGGCACTTTCAAAGGAAAGTGATTTTCTCTGAAAGGACAGCATTTAGAAAGTAAAGCAACACTCCATTCACTTCGCACAGTGAATTGAAGTGTTGGAACAGACTGCTTCTCTTTCAGAGAAACGCATGTGAGTTTCTTCCTAATGCTTTCAAGTAGCTTAAGGCACTTTCAAAGGAAAGTGATTTTCTCTGAAAGGACAGCATTTAGAAAGTGAAGCAACACTCCATTCACTTCGCACAGTGAATTGAAGTGTTGGAACAGACTGCTTCTCTTTCAGAGAAATGCATATGAGTTTATGGTGAATGCTTGTAAGTAGCTTAAGGCACTTTCAAAGGAAAGTGATTTTCTCTGAAAGGACAGCATTTAGAAAGTGAAGCAACACTCCATTCCCTTCGTGCAGTGAATTGAAGTGTTGGAACAGACTGCTTCTCTTTAAGAGAAACACATGTGAGTTTTTTGTGAATGCTTGAAAGCAGTTTAAGGCACTTTCAAAGGAAAGTGATTTTCTCTGAAAGGACAGCATTTACAAACTGAAGCAACACTCCATTCACTTTGCACAGTGAATTGAAGTGTTGGAACCGACTGCTTCTCTTTCAGATTAACGCATGTGACTTTCTGGTGAATGCTTGTAAGTAGCTTAAGGCACTCTCAAAGGAAAGTGATTTTCTCTGAAAGGACAGCATTTAGAAAGTGAAGCAACACTCCATTCCCTTCGTGCAGTGAATTGAAGTGTTGGAACAGACTGCTTCTCTTTCAGAGAAATGCATGTGAGTTTCTGTTGAATGCTTGTAAGTAGCTTAAGGCACTTTCAAAGGAAAGTGATTTTCTCTGAAAGGACAGCATTTAGAAAGTGAAGCAACACTCCATTCACTTCGCACAGTGAATTGAAGTGTTGGAACAGACTGCTTCTCTTTCAGAGAAACGCATGTGAGTTTCTGGTGAATGCTTGTGAGTAGCTTAAATCACTTTCAAAGGAAAGTGATTTTCTCTGAAAGGACAGCATTTAGAAAGTGAAGCAACACTCCATTCACTTCGCACAGTGAATTGAAGTGTTGGAACAGACTGCTTCTCTTTCAGAGAAATGCATGTGAGTTTCTGTTGAATGCTTGTAAGTAGCTTAAGGCACTTTCAAAGGAAAGTGATTTTCGCTGAAAGGACAGCATTTAGAAAGTGAAACAACACTCCATTCACTTCGCAGAGTGAATTGAAGTATTGGAACAGACTGCTTCTCTTTTAGAGAAATGCATGAGAGTTTCTGTTGAATGCTTGTAAGTAGCTTAAGGCACTTTTAAAGGAAAGTGATTTTCTCTGAAAGGACAGCATTTAGAAAGTGAGGCAACACTCCATTCACTTCACTCAGTGAATTGAAGTGTTGGAACAGACTGCTTCTCTTTCAGAGAAACGCACGTGAGTTTCTTCCTAATGCTTGCAAGTAGCTTAAGGCACTTTCAAAGGAAAGTGATTTTCTCTGAAAGGACAGCATTTAGAAAGTAAAGCAACACTCCATTCACTTCGCACAGTGAATTGAAATGTTGGAACAGACTGCTTCTCTTTCAGAGAAACGCATGTGAGTTTCTTCCTAATGCTTGCAAGAAGCTTAAGGCACTTTCAAGGGAAAGTGATTTTCTCTGAAAGGACAGCATTTAGAAAGTGAAGCAACACTCCATTCACTTCGCACAGTGAATTGAAGTGTTGGAACAGACTGCTTCTCTTTCAGAGAAATGCATATGAGTTTCTGGTGAATGCTTCTAAGTAGCTTAAGGCACTTTCAAAGGAAAGTGATTTTCTCTGAAAGGACAGCATTTAGAAAGTGAAGCAACACTCCATTCCCTTCGTGCAGTGAATTGAAGTGTTGGAACAGACTGCTTCTCTTTCAGAGAAACGCATGTGAGTTTCTGTTGAATGCTTGTAAGTAGCTTAAGGCACTTTCAAAGGAAAGTGATTTTCTCTGAAAGGACAGCATTTAGAAAGTGAGGCAAAACTCCATTCACTTCACACAGTGAATTGAAGTGTTGGAACAGACTGCTTCTCTTTCAGAGAAAAGCATGTGAGTTTCTTCCTAATGCTTGAAAGTAGCTTAAGGCACTTTCAAAGGAAAGTGTTTTTCTCTGAAAGGACAGCATTTAGAAAGTGAAGCAACACTCCATTCACTTCGCACAGTGAATTGAAGTGTTGGAACAGACTGCTTCTCTTTCAGAGAAACGCATGTGAGTTTCAGTTGAATGCTTGTAAGTAGCTTAAGGCACTTTCAAAGGAAAGTGATTTTCTCTGAAAGGACAGCATTTAGAAAGTGAAGCAACACTCCATTCACTTCGCACAGTGAATTGAAGTGTTGGAACAGACTGCTTCTCTTTCAGAGAAACGCATGTGAGTTTCTTGTGAATGCTTGCAAGTTGCTTAAGGCACTTTCAAAGGAAAGTGATGTTCTCTGAAAGGACAGCATTTACAAACTGAAGCAACACTCCATTCACTTCGCACAGTGAATTGAAGTGTTGGAACAGACTGCTTCTCTTTAAGAGAAACGCATGTTAGTTTTTTGTGAATGCTTGAAAGCAGTTTAAGGCACTTTCAAAGGAAAGTGATTTTCTCTGAAAGGACAGCATTTACAAACTGAAACAACACTCCATTCACTTTGCACAGTGAATTGAAGTGTTGGAACCGACTGCTTCTCTTTCAGATTAACGCATGTGAGTTTCTGGTGAATGCTTGTAAGTAGCTTAAGGCACTTTCAAAGGAAAGTGATTTTCTCTGAAAGCACAGCATTTAGAAAGTGAAGCAACACTCCATTCCCTTCGTGCAGTGAATTAAAGTGTTGGAACAGACTGCTTCTCTTTCAGAGAAACGCATGTGAGTTTCTTCCTAATGCTTGCAAGTAGCTTAAGGCACTTTCAAGGGAAAGTGATTTTCTCTGAAAGGACAGCATTTAGAAAGTGAAGCAACACTCCATTCACTTCGCACAGTGAATTGAAGTGTTGGAACAGACTGCTTCTCTTTCAGAGAAACGCATGTGAGTTTCTGGTGAATGCTTGTGAGTAGCTTAAATCACTCTCAAAGGAAAGTGATTTTCTCTGAAAGGACATAATTTAGAAAGTGAAGCAACACTCCATTCACTTCGCACAGTGCATTGAAGTGTTGGAACAGACTGCTTCTCTTTCAGAGAAACGCATGTGAGTTTCAGTTGAATGCTTGTAAGTAGCTTAAGGCACTTTCAAAGGAAAGTGATTTTCTCTGAAAGGACAGCATTTAGAAAGTGAAGCAACACTCCATTCACTTCGCACAGTGAATTGAAGTGTTGGAACAGACTGCTTCTCTTTCAGAGAAACGCATGTGAGTTTCTTGTGAATGCTTGCAAGTTGCTTAAGGCACTTTCAAAGGAAAGTGATGTTCTCTGAAAGGACAGCATTTACAAACTGAAGCAACACTCCATTCACTTCGCACAGTGAATTGAAGTGTTGGAACAGACTGCTTCTCTTTAAGAGAAACGCATGTGAGTTTTTTGTGAATGCTTGAAAGCAGTTTAAGGCACTTTCAAAGGAAAGTGATTTTCTCTGAAAGGACAGCATTTACAAACTGAAGCAACACTCCATTCACTTTGCACAGTGAATTGAAGTGTTGGAACCGACTGCTTCTCTTTCAGATTAACGCATGTGAGTTTCTGGTGAATGCTTGTAAGTAGCTTAAGGCACTTTCAAAGGAAAGTGATTTTCTCTGAAAGGACAGCATTCAGAAAGTGAAGCAACACTCCATTCACTTCGCACAGTGAATTGAAGTGTTGGAACAGACTGCTTCTCTTTCAGAGAAACGCATGTGAGTTTCTGGTGAATGCTTGTGAGTAGCTTAAATCACTTTCAAAGGAAAGTGATTTTCTCTGAAAGGACAGCATTTAGAAAGTGAAGCAACACTCCATTCACTTCGCACAGTGAATTGAAGTGTTGGAACAGACTGCTTCTCTTTCAGAGAAATGCATGTGAGTTTCTGTTGAATGCTTGTAAGTAGCTTAAGGCACTTTCAAAGGAAAGTGATTTTCTCTGAAAGGACAGCATTTAGAAAGTGAAACAACACTCCATTCACTTCGCAGAGTGAATTGAAGTATTGGAACAGACTGCTTCTCTTTTAGAGAAATGCATGAGAGTTTCTGTTGAATGCTTGTAAGTAGCTTAAGGCACTTTTAAAGGAAAGTGATTTTCTCTGAAAGGACAGCATTTAGAAAGTGAGGCAACACTCCATTCACTTCACTCAGTGAATTGAAGTGTTGGAACAGACTGCTTCTCTTTCAGAGAAACGCAGGTGAGTTTCTTCCTAATGCTTGCAAGTAGCTTAAGGCACTTTCAAAGGAAAGTGATTTTCTCTGAAAGGACAGCATTTAGAAAGTAAAGCAACACTCCATTCACTTCGCACAGTGAATTGAAGTGTTGGAACAGACTGCTTCTCTTTCAGAGAAACGCATGTGAGTTTCTTCCTAATGCTTTCAAGTAGCTTAAGGCACTTTCAAAGGAAAGTGATTTTCTCTGAAAGGACAGCATTTAGAAAGTGAAGCAACACTCCATTCACTTCGCACAGTGAATTGAAGTGTTGGAACAGACTGCTTCTCTTTCAGAGAAATGCATATGAGTTTCTGGTGAATGCTTGTAAGTAGCTTAAGGCACTTTCAAAGGAAAGTGATTTTCTCTGAAAGGACAGCATTTAGAAAGTGAAGCAACACTCCATTCCCTTCGTGCAGTGAATTGAAGTGTTGGAACAGACTGCTTCTCTTTCAGAGAAACGCATGTGAGTTTCTGTTGAATGCTTGTAAGTAGCTTAAGGCACTTTCAAAGGAAAGTGATTTTCTCTGAAAGGACAGCATTTAGAATGTGAGGCAAAACTCCATTCACTTCACACAGTGAATTGAAGTGTTGGAACAGACTGCTTCTCTTTCAGAGAAAAGCATGTGAGTTTCTTCCTAATGCTTGAAAGTAGCTTAAGGCACTTTCAAAGGAAAGTGTTTTTCTCTGAAAGGACAGCATTTAGAAAGTGAAGCAACACTCCATTCACTTCGCACAGTAATTGAAGTGTTGGAACAGACTGCTTCTCTTTCAGAGAAACGCATGTGAGTTTTTTGTGAATGCTTGAAAGTAGTTTAAGGCACTTTCAAAGGAAAGTGATTTTCTCTGAAAGGACATAATTTAGAAAGTGAAGCAACACTCCATTCACTTCGCACAGTGAATTGAAGTGTTGGAACAGACTGCTTCTCTTTCAGAGAAACGCATGTGAGTTTCAGTTGAATGCTTGTAAGTAGCTTAAGGCACTTTCAAAGGAAAGTGATTTTCTCTGAAAGGACAGCATTTAGAAAGTGAAGCAACACTCCATTCACTTCGCACAGTGAATTGAAGTGTTGGAACAGACTGCTTCTCTTTCAGAGAAACGCATGTGAGTTTCTTGTGAATGCTTGCAAGTTGCTTAAGGCACTTTCAAAGGAAAGTGATGTTCTCTGAAAGGACAGCATTTACAAACTGAAGCAACACTCCATTCACTTCGCACAGTGAATTGAAGTGTTGGAACAGACTGCTTCTCTTTAAGAGAAACGCATGTGAGTTTTTTGTGAATGCTTGAAAGCAGTTTAAGGCACTTTCAAAGGAAAGTGATTTTCTCTGAAAGGACAGCATTTACAAACTGAAGCAACACTCCATTCACTTTGCACAGTGAATTGAAGTGTTGGAACCGACTGCTTCTCTTTCAGATTAACGCATGTGAGTTTCTGGTGAATGCTTGTAAGTAGCTTAAGGCACTTTCAAAGGAAAGTGATTTTCTCTGAAAGCACAGCATTTAGAAAGTGAAGCAAGACTCCATTCCCTTCGTGCAGTGAATTAAAGTGTTGGAACAGACTACTTCTCTTTCAGAGAAACGCATGAGAGTTTCTTCCTAATGCTTGCAAGTAGCTTAAGGCACTTTCAAGGGAAAGTGATTTTCTCTGAAAGGACAGCATTTAGAAAGTGAAGCAACACTCCATTCACTTCGCACAGTGAATTGAAGTGTTGGAACAGACTGCTTCTCTTTCAGAGAAATGCATGTGAGTTTCTGTTGAATGCTTGTAAGTAGCTTAAGGCACTTTCAAAGGAAAGTGATTTTCTCTGAAAGGACAACATTTAGAAAGTGAAACAACACTCCATTCACTTCGCAGAGTGAATTGAAGTTTTGGAACAGACTGCTTCTCTTTCAGAGAAATGCATGTGAGTTTCTGTTGAATGCTTGTAAGTAGCTTAAGGCACTTTCAAAGGAAAGTGATTTTCTCTGAAAGGACAGCATTTAGAAAGTGAGGCAACACTCCATTCACTTCACTCAGTGAATTGAAGTGTTGGAACAGACTGCTTCTCTTTCAGAGAAACGCATGTGAGTTTCTTCCTAATGCTTGCAAGTAGCTTAAGGCACTTTCAAAGGAAAGTGATTTTCTCTGAAAGGACAGCATTTAGAAAGTGAAGCAACACTCCATTCACATCGCACAGTGAGTTGAAGTGTTGGAACAGACTGCTTCTCTTTCAGAGAAATGCATGTGAGTTTCTGTTGAATGCTTGTAAGTAGCTTAAGGCACTTTCAAAGGAAAGTGATTTTCTCTGAAAGGACATAATTTAGAAAGTGAAGCAACACTCCATTCACTTCGCAGAGTGAATTGAAGTATTGGAACAGACTGCTTCTCTTTCAGAGACACTCATGTGAGTGTTTTGTGAATGCTTGAAAGTAGTTTAAGGCACTTTCAATGGAAAGTGATTTTCTCTGAAAGGACAGCATTTAGAAAGTGAGGCCACACTCCATTCACTTCGCACAGTGAATTGAAGTGTTGGAACAGACTTCTTCTCTTTCATAGAAACGCATTAGTGTTTCTTGTTAATGCTTGCAAGTAGCTTAAGGCACTTTCTAAGGAAAGTGATTTTCTCTGAAAGGACAGCATTTAGAAAGTGAAGCAACACTCCATTCACTTCGCACAGTGTATTGAAGTGTCGGAACAGACTGCTTCTCTTTCAGAGAAACGCATGTGAGTTTCTGGTGAATGCTTGTAAGTAGCTTAAGGCACTTTCAAAGGAAAGTGATTTTCTCTGAAAGGACAGCATTTAGAAAGTGAAGCAACACTCCATTCACTTCGCACAGGGAATTGAAGTGTTGGAAAAGACTGCTTCTCTTTCAGAGAAACGCATGTGAGTTTCTTCCTAATGCTTTCAAGTAGCTTAAGGCACTTTCAAAGGAAAGTGATTTTCTCTGAAAGGACAGCATTTAGAAAGTGAAGCAACACTCCATTCACTTCGCACAGTGAATTGAAGTGTTGGAACAGACTGCTTCTCTTTCAGCGAAACGCATATGAG
Source organism: Myodes glareolus (assembly GCF_982192425.1). Taxonomy (NCBI): domain Eukaryota; kingdom Metazoa; phylum Chordata; class Mammalia; order Rodentia; family Cricetidae; genus Myodes; species Myodes glareolus. The sequence goes on from NW_028263316.1 coordinate 86,978, forward strand.
TTTCTGGTGAATGCTTGTAAGTAGCTTAAGGCACTTTCAAAGGAAAGTGATTTTCTCTGAAACGACAGCATTTAGAAAGTGAAGCAACACTCCATTCCCTTCGTGCAGTGAATTGAAGTGTTGGAACAGACTGCTTCTCTTTCAGAGAAACGCATATGAGTTTCTTCCTAATGCTTGCAAGTAGCTTAAGGCACTTTCAAAGGAAAGTGATTTTCTCTGAAAGGACAGCATTTAGAAAGTGAAGCAACACTCCATTCACTTCGCACAGTGAATTGAAGTGTTGGAACAGACTGCTTCTCTTTCAGAGAAACGCATGTGAGTTTCTGTTGAATGCTTGTAAGTAGCTTAAGGCACTTTCAAAGGAAAGTGATTTTCTCTGAAAGGACAGCATTTAGAAAGTGAAGCAACACTCCATTCGCTTCGCACAGTGAACTGAAGTGTTGGAACAGACTGCTTTTCTTTCAGAGAAATGCATGTGAGTTTCTGTTGAATGCTTGTAAGTAGCTTAAGGCACTTTCAAAGGAAAGTGATTTTCTCTGAAAGGACAGCATTTAGACAGTGAAGCAACACTCCATTCACTTCGCACATTGAATTGAAGTGTTGGAACAGACTACTTCTCTTTCAGAGAAACGCATGTGAGTTTCTGTTGAATGCTTGTAAGTAGCTTAAGGCACTTTCAAAGGAAAGTGATTTTCTCTGAAAGGACAGCATTTAGAAAGTGAGGCAACACTCCATTCACTTCACACAGTGAATTGAAGTGTTGGAACAGACTGCTTCTCTTTCAGAGAAACGCATGTGAGTTTCTTCCTAATGCTTGCAAGTAGCTTAAGGCACTTTCAAAGGAAAGTGTTTTTCTCTGAAAGGACAGCATTTAGAAAGTGAAGCAACACTCCATTCACTTCGCACAGTGAATTGAAGTGTTGGAACCGAGTGCTTCTCTTTCATAGATACGCATTAGTGTTTCTTGTGAAAGCTTGTAAGTTGCTTAAGGCACTTTCAAAGGAAAGTGATTTTCTCTGAAAGGACATAATTTAGAAAGTGAAGCAACACTCCATTCACTTCGCACAGTGCATTGAAGTGTTGGAACAGACTGCTTCTCTTTCAGAGAAATGCATGTGAGTTTCTGTTGAATGCTTGTAAGTAGCTTAAGGCACTTTCAAAGGAAAGTGATTTTCTCTGAAAGGACAGCATTTAGAAACTGAAGGAACACTCCATTCACTTTGCACAGTGAATTGAAGTGTTGGAACAGACTGCTTCTCTTTCAGAGAAACGCATGTGAGTTTCTGTTGAATGCTTGTAAGTAGCTTAAGGCACTTTCAAAGGAAAGTGATTTTCTCTGAAAGGACAGCATTTAGAAAGTGAGGCCACACTCCATTCACTTCACACAGTGAATTGAAGTGTTGGAACAGAATGCTTCTCTTTCAGAGAAATGCATGTGAGTTTCTTCCTCATGCTTGCAAGTAGCTTAAGGCACTTTCAAGGGAAAGTGATTTTCTCTGAAAGGACAGCATTTAGAAAGTGAAGCAACACTCCATTCACTTCGCACAGTGAATTGAAGTGTTGGAACAGACTGCTTCTCTTTCAGAGAAACGCATGTGAGTTTTTTGTGAATGCTTGAAAGTAGTTTAAGGCACTTTCAAAGGAAAGTGATTTTCTCTGAAAGGACAGCATTTAGAAAGTGAAGCAACACTCCATTCACTTCGCACAGTGAATTGAAGTGTTGGAACAGACTGCTTCTCTTTCAGAGAAACGCATGTGAGTTTTTTGTGAATGCTTGAAAGTAGTTTAAGGCACTTTCAAAGGAAAGTGATTTTCTCTGAAAGGACAGCATTTAGAAAGTGAAGCAACACTCCATTCACTTTGCACAGTGAATTGAAGTGTTGGAACAGACTGCTTCTCTTTCAGAGAAACGCATGTGAGTTTCTTCCTAATACTTGCAAGTAGCTTAAGGCACTTTCAAGGGAAAGTGATTTTCTCTGAAAGGACAGCATTTAGAAAGTGAAGCAACACTCCATTCACTTCGCACAGTGAATTGAAGTGTTGGAACAGACTGCTTCTCTTTCAGAGAAACGCATGTGAGTTTCTGGTGAATGCTTGTAAGTAGCTTAAGGCACTTTCAAAGGAAAGTGATTTTCTCTGAAAGGACAGCATTTAGAAAGTGAAGCAACACTCCATTCACTTCGCACAGTGAATTGAAGTGTTGGAACAGACTGCTTCTCTTTCAGAGAAACGCATGTGAGTTTCTGTTGAATGCTTGTAAGTAGCTTAAGGCACTTTCAAAGGAAAGTGATTTTCTCTGAAAGGACAGCATTTAGACAGTGAAGCAACACTCCATTCACTTCGCACATTGAATTTAAGTGTTGGAACAGACTGCTTCTCTTTCAGAGAAACGCATGTGAGGTTCATGTGAATGCTTGCAAGTTACTTAAGGCACTTTCAAAGGAAAGTGATTTTCTCTGAAAGGACAGCATTTACAAACTGAAGCAACACTCCATTCACTTCGCACAGTGAATTGAAGTGTTGGAACAGACTGCTTCTCTTTAAGAGAAACGCATGTGAGTTTTTTGTGAATGCTTGAAAGTAGTTTAAGGCACTTTCATAGGAAAGTGATTTTCTCTGAAAGGACAGCATTTAGAAAGTGAAGCAACACTCCATTCCCTTCGTGCAGTGAATTGAAGTGTTGGAACAGAGTGCTTCTCTTTCATAGAAACGCATTAGTGTTTCTTGTGAATGCTTGCAAGTTGCTTAAGGCACTTTCAAAGGAAAGTGATTTTCTCTGAAAGGACAGCATTTAGAAAGTGAAGCAACACTCCATTCACTTTGTACAGTGAATTGAAGTGTTGGAACAGACTGCTTCTCTTTCAGAGAAATGCATGTGAGTTTCTGTTGAATGCTTGTAAGTAGCTTAAGGCTCTTTCAAAGGAAAGTGATTTTCTCTGAAAGGACAGCATTTAGAAAGTAAAGCAACACTCCATTCCCTTCGCGCAATGAATTGAAGTGTTGGAACAGACTGCTTCTCTTTCATAGAAACATTAGTGTTTCTTGTGAATGCTTGCAAGTAGCTTAAGGCACTTTCAAAGGAAAGTGATTTTCTCTGAAAGGACAGCATTTAGAAAGTGAAGCAACACTCCATTCACTTCGCACAGTGAATTGAAGTGTTGGAACAGACTGCTTCTCTTTCAGAGAAACGCATGTGAGTTTCTGTTAAATGCTTGTAAGTAGCTTAAGGCACTTTCAAAGGAAAGTGATTTTCTCTTAAAGGACAGCATTTAGAAAGTGAGGCAACACTCCATTCACTTCTCACAGTGAATTGAAGTGTTGGAACAGACTGCTTCTCTTTCAGAGAAACGCATGTGAGTTTCTGGTGAATGCTTGTAAGTAGCTTAAGGCACTTTCAAAGGAAAGTGATTTTCTCTGAAAGGACAGCATTTAGAAAGTGAAGCAACACTCCATTCACATCGCACAGTGAGTTGAAGTGTTGGAACAGACTGCTTCTCTTTCAGAGAAATGCATGTGAGTTTCTGTTGAATGCTTGTAAGTAGCTTAAGGCACTTTCAAAGGAAAGTGATTTTCTCTGAAAGGACAGCATTTAGAAAGTGAAGCAACACTCCATTCACTTCGCAGAGTGAAATGAAGTATTGGAACAGACTGCTTCTCTTTCAGAGAAACTCATGTTGAGTTTTTTGTGAATGCTTGAAAGTAGTTTAAGGCACTTTCAATGGAAAGTGATTTTCTCTGAAAGGACAGCATTTAGAAAGTGAGGCAACACTCCATTCACTTCGCACAGTGAATTGAAGTGTTGGAACCGACTGCTTCTCTTTCATAGAAACGCATTAGTGTTTCTTGTTAATGCTTGCAAGTAGCTTAAGGCACTTTCAAAGGAAAGTGATTTTCTCTGAAAGGACAGCATTTAGAAAGTGAAGCAACACTCCATTCGCTTCGCACAGTGAATTGAAGTGTTGGAACAGACTGCTTCTCTTTCAGAGAAATGCATGTGAGTTTCTGTTGAATGCTTGTAAGTAG
>NW_028263317.1:0-90000 GCF_982192425.1 Myodes glareolus
GGACAGCATTTAGAAAGTGAAGCAGCACTGCATTCACTTCGCACAGTGAATTGAAGTGTTGGAACAGACTGCTTCTCTTTCAGTGAAATGCATGTGAATTTCTGTTGAATGCTTGTAAGTAGCTTAAGGCACTTTCAAAGGAAAGTGATTTTCTCTGAAAGGACAGCATTTAGAAAGTGAAGCAACACTCCATTCAGTTCGCACAGTGAATTGAAGGGTTGGAACAGACTGCTTCTCTTTCAGTGAAATGCATGTGAATTTCTGTTGAATGCTTGTAAGTAGCTTAAGGCACTTTCAAAGGAAAGTGATTTTCTCTGAAAGGACAGCATTTAGAAAGTGAAGCAACACTCCATTCACTTCGCACAGTGAATTGAAGTGTTGGAACAGACAGCTTCTCTTTCATAGAAACGCATTTGAGTTTCCTGTGAATGTGTGTAAGTAGCTTAAGGCACTTTCAAAGGAAAGTGATTTTCTCTGAAAGGACAGCATTTAGAAAGTGAAGCAACACTCCATTCAATTCGCACAGTGAATTGAAGTGTTGGAACAGACTGCTTCTCTTTCAGTGAAACGCATGTGAATTTCTGTTGAATGCTTGTAAGTAGCCTAAGGCACTTTCAAAGGAAAGTGACTTTCTCTGAAAGGACAGCATTTAGAAAGTGAAGCAACACTCCATTCACTTCACACAGTGAATTGAAGTGTTGGACAAGACAGCTTCTCTTTCATAGAAACGCATTTGAGTTTCCTGTGAATGTGTGTAAGTAGCTTAAAGCACTTTCAAAGGAAAGTGATTTTCTCTGAAAGGACAGCATTTCGAAAGTGAAACAACACTCCATTCAGTTAGCACAGTGAATTGAAGTGTTGGAACAGACTGCTTCTCTTTCAGAGAAACGCATGTGAATTTCTGTGGAATGCTTGTAAAAAGCTTAAGGCACTTTCAAAGGAAAGTGATTTTCTCTGAAAGGACAGCATTTATAAAGTGAAGCAACTCTCCATTCACTACGCACAGTGAATTGAAGTGTTGGAATAGACTGCTTCTCTTTCAGAAAAATGCACGTGAGTTTCTTGTGAATGCTTGTAAGTAGCTTAAGGCACTTTCAAAGGAAAGCGATTGTCTCTGAAAGGACAGCATTTAGAAAGTGAAGCAACACTGCATTCACTTCGCACAGTGAATTGAAGTGTTGGAACAGACAGCTTCTCTTTCATAGAAACGCATTTGAGTTTCCTGTGAATGTGTATAAGTAGCTTAAGGCACTTTCAAAGGAAAGTGATTTTCTCTGAAAGGACAGCATTTAGAAAGTGAAACAACACTCCATTCACTTAGCACAGTGAATTGAAGTGTTGGAGCAGACTGCTTCTCTTTCAGAGAAACGCATGTGAATTTCTGTGGAATGCTTGTAAGTAGCTTAAGGCACTTTCAAAGGAAAGTGATTTTCTCTGAAAGGACAGCATTTAGAAAGTGAAGCAACACTCCATTCACTTGGCACAGTGAATTGAAGTGTTGGAACAGACTGCTTCATTTTCAGAGAAACACATGTAAATTTCTATTGAATGATTGTAAGTAGCTTAAGGCACTTTCAAAGGAAAGTGATTTTCTCTGAAAGGACAGCATTTAGAAAGTGAAGCAACACTCCATTCACTTCGCACAGTGAATTGAAGTGTTGGAGCAGACTGCTTCTCTTTCAGAGAAACGCATGTGAATTTCTGTGGAATGCTTGTAAGTAGCTTAAGGCACTTTCAAAGGAAAGTGATTGTCTCTGAAAGGACAGCATTTAGAAAGTGAAGCAACACTCCATTCACTTCGCACAGTGAATTGAAGTGTTGGAACAGACTGCTTATTTTTCAGAGAAACGCATGTGAGTTTCTGTGGAATGCTTGTAAGTAGCTTAAGGCACTTTCAAAGGAAAGTGATTTTCTCTGAAAGGACAGCATTTAGAAAGTGAAGCAAAACTCCATTCACTTCGCACAGTGAATTGAAGTGTTGGAACAGACTGCTTCTCTTTCAGTGAAATGCATGTGAATTTCTGTTGAATGCTTGTAAGTAGCTTAAGGCACTTTCAAAGGAAAGTGATTTTCTCTGAAAGGACAGCATTTAGAAAGTGAAGCAACACTCCATTCACTTCGCACAGTGAATTGAAGTGTTGGAAGAGACTGCTTCTCTTTCAGTGAAACGCATGTGAATTTCTGTTGAATGCTTGTAAGCAGCTTAAGGCACTTTAATAGGAAAGTGATTTTCTCTGAAAGGACAGCATTTAGAAAGTGAAGCAACACTCCATTCACTTCGCACAGTGAATTGAAGTGTTGGAACAGACAGCTTCTCTTTCATAGAAACGCATTTGAGTTTCCTGTGAATGTGTGTAAGTAGCTTAAGGCACTTTCAAAGGAAAGTGATTTTCTCTGAAAGGACAGCATTTAGAAAGTGAAACAACACTCCATTCACTTCGCACAGCGAATTGAAGTGTTGGAACAGACTGCTTCTCTTTCAGTGAAACGCATGTGAATTTCTGTTGAATGCTTGTAAGTAGCTTAAGGCACTTTCAAAGGAAAGTGATTTTCTCTGAAAGGACAGCATTTAGAAAGTGAAGCAACACTCCATTCACTTCGCACAGTGAATTGAAGTGTTGGAACAGACTGCTTCTTTTTCAGAGAAACAGATGTGACTTTCTTGTGAATGCTTGTAAGTAGCTTAAGGCAGTTTCAAAAGAGAGTGATTTTCTCTAAAAGGAGAGCATATAGAAAGTGAAGCAACACTCCATTCACTTCGCACAGTGAATTGTAGTGTTGGAACAAACTGCTTCTCTTTCAGAAAAATGCATGTGAGTTTCTTGTGAATGCTTGTAAGTAGCTTAAGGCACTTTCAAAGGAAAGTGATTTTCTCTGAAAGGACAGCATTTAGAAAGGGAAGCAACACTCCATTCACTTCACACAGTGAATTGAAGTGTTGAAACAGACTGCTTCTCTTTCTGTGATACGCGTGTGAATTTCTGTTGAATGCTTGTAAGTAGCTTAAGGCACTTTCAAAGGAAAGTGATTTTCTCTGAAATGACAGCATTTAGAAAGTGAAGCAACACTCCATTCACTTGGCACAGTGAATTGAAGTGTTGGAACAGACTGCTTCTCTTTCATAGAAACGCATTTGAGTTTCCTGTGAATGTGTATAAGTAGCTTAAGGCACTTTCAAAGGAAAGTGATTTTCTCTGAAAGGACAGCATTTAGAAAGTGAAACAACACTCCATTCACTTAGCACAGTGAATTGAAGTGTTGGAGCAGACTGCTTCTCTTTCAGAGAAACGCATGTGAATTTCTGTGGAATGCTTGTAAGTAGCTTAAGGCACTTTCAAAGGAAAGTGATTTTCTCTGAAAGGAAAGCATTTAGAAAGTGAAGCAACACTCCATTCACTTCGCACAGTGAATTGAAGTGTTGGAACAGACTGCTTCATTTTCAGAGAAACACATGTGAATTTCTATTGAATGCTTGTAAGTAGCTTAAGGCACTTTCAAAGGAAAGTGATTTTCTCTGAAAGGACAGCATTTAGAAAGTGAAGCAACACTCCATTCACTACGCACAGTGAATTGAAGTGTTGGAACAGACTGCTAATCTTTCAGAAAAATGCATGTGAGTTTCTTGTGAATGCTTGTAAGTAGCTTAAGGCACTTTCAAAGGAAAGTGATTTTCTCTGAAAGGACAGCATTTAGAAAGTGAAGCAACACTCCATTCACTTCGCACAGTGAATTGAAGTGTTGGAACAGACTGCTTCTTTTTCAGAGAAAAGCATGTGAGTTTCTGTGGAATGCTTGTAAGTAGCTTAAGGCACTTTCAAAGGAAAGTGATTTTCTCTGAAAGGACAGCATTTAGAAAGTGAAGCAACACTCCATTCACTTCGCACAGTGAATTGAAGTGTTGGAACAGACTGCTTCTCTTTCAGTGAAATGCATGTGAATTTCTGTTGAATGCTTGTAAGTAGCTTAAGGCACTTTCAAAGGAAAGTGATTTTCTCTGAAAGGACAGCATTTAGAAAGTGAAGCAACACTCCATTCACTTCGCACAGTGAATTGAAGTGTTGGAACAGACTGCTTCTCTTTCAGAGAAAAGCATGTGAATTTCTGTTGAATGCTTGTAAGTAGCTTAAGGCACTTTCAAAGGAAAGTGATTTTCTCTACAGGACAGCATTTAGAAAGTGAAGCAGCACTCCATTCACTTCGCACAGTGAATTGAAGTGTTGGAACAGACAGCTTCTCTTTCATAGAAACGCATTTGAGTTTCCTGTGAATGTGTGTAAGTAGCTTAAGGCACTTTCAAAGGAAAGTGATTTTCTCTGAAAGGACAGCATTTAGAAAGTGAAGCAACACTCCATTCACTTCGCACAGTGAATTGAAGTGTTGGAACAGACTGCTTCTCTTTCAGTGAAACGCATGTGAATTTCTGTTGAATGCTTGTAAGTAGCCTAAGGCACTTTCAAAGGAAAGTGATTTTCTCTGAAAGGACAGCATTTAGAAAGTGAAGCGACACTCAATTCACTTCGCACAGTGAATTGAAGTGTTGGAACAGACAGCTTCTCATTCATAGAAAAGCATTTGAGTTTCCTGTGAATGTGTGTAAGTAGCTTAAGGCACTTTCAAAGGAAAGTGATTTTCTCTGAAAGGACAGCATTTAGAAAGTGAAACAACACTCCAGTTAGCACAGTGAATTGAAGTGTTGGAACAGACTGCTTCTCTTTAAGAGAAACGCATGTGAATTTCTCTGAAATACTTGTAAGTAGCTTAAGGCACTTTCAAAGGAAAGTGATTTTCTCTGAAAGGACAGCCTTTAGAAAATGAAACAACACTCCATTCACTTCGCACAGTGAATTGAAGTGTTGGAACAGACTACTTCTCTTTCAGAGAAACAGATATGAGTTTTTTGTGAATGCTTGTAAGTAGCTTAAGGCACTTTCAAAGGAAACTGATTTTCTCTGAAAAGACAGCATTTAGAAAGTGAAGCAACACTCCATTCACTACGCACAGTGAATTGAAGTGTTGGAACAGACTGCTTCTCTTTCAGAAAAATGCATGTGAGTTTCTTGTGAATGCTTGTAAGTAGCTTAAGGCACTTTCAAAGGAAAGTGATTGTCTCTGAAAGGACAGCATTTAGAAAGTGAAGCAACACTCCATTCACTTCGCACAGTGAATTGAAGTGTTGGAACAGACTGCTTCTTTTTCAGAGAAATACATGTGAATTTCTATTGAATGCTTGTAAGTAGCTTAAGGCACTTTCAAAGAAAAGTGATTTTCTCTGAAAGGACAGCATTTAGAAAGTGAAGCAACACTCAATTCACTTCGCACAGTGAATTGAAGTGTTGGAACAGACTGCTTCTTTTTCAGAGAAACGCATGTGAGTTTCTGTGGAATGCTTGTAAGTAGCTTAAGGCACTTTCAAAGGAAAGTGATTTTCTCTGAAAGGACAGCATTTAGAAAGTGAAGTAACACTCCATTCACTTTGCACAGTGAATTGAAGTGTTGAAACAGACTGCTTCTCTTTCAGAGAATTGCATGTGAGTTTCTTGTGAATGCTTGTAAGTTGCTTAAGGCAGTTTCAAAAGAGAGTGAATTTCTCTAAAAGGAGAGCATTTAGAAAGTGAAGCAACATTCCATTCACTTCGCACAGTGAATTGAAGTGTTGGAACAGACTGCTGCTCTTTCAGAGAAAGAGATGTGAGTTTCTTGTGAATGCTTGTAAGTAGCTTAAGGCAGTTTCAAAAGAGAGTGATTTTCTCTAAAAGGAGAGTATATAGAAAGTGAAGCAACACTCCATTCACTTCGCACAGTGAATTGAAATGTTGAAACAAACTGCTTCTCTTTCAGAAAAATGCATGTGAGTTTCTTGTGAATGCTTGCAAGTAGCTTGAGGCACTTTCAAAGGAAAGTGATTTTCTCTGAAAGGACAGCATTTAGAAAGTGAAGCAACACTCCATTCACTTCGCACAGTGAATTGAAGTGTTGGAACAGACAGCTTCTATTTCATAGAAACGCATTTGAGTTTCCTGTGAATGTGGGTAAGTAGCTTAAGGCACTTTCAAAGGGAAGTGATTTTCTCTGAAAGGACAGCATTTAGAAAGTGAAGCAACACTCCATTCACTACGCACAGTGAATTGAAGTGTTGGAACAGACTGCTTCTCTTTCAGAAAAATGCATGTGAGTTTCTTGTGAATGCTTGTAAGTAGCTTAAGGCACTTTCAAAGGAAAGTGATTTTCTCTGAAAGGACAGCATTTAGAAAGTGTAGCAACACTCCATTCACTTCGCACAGTGAATTCAAGTGTTGGAACAGACAGCTTCTCTTTCATAGAAACGCATTTGAGTTTCCTATGAATGTGGGTAAGTAGCTTAAGGCACTTTCAAAGGGAAGTGATTTTCTCTGAAAGGACAGCATTTAGAAAGTGAAGCAACACTCCATTCACTACGCACAGTGAATTGAAGTGTTGGAATAGACTGCTTCTCTTTCAGAAAAATGCACGTGAGTTTCTTGTGAATGCTTGTAAGTAGCTTAAGGCACTTTCAAAGGAAAGTGATTGTCTCTGAAAGGACAGCATTTAGAAAGTGAAGCAACACTCCATCCACTTCGCACAGTGAATTGAAGTGTTGGAACAGACTGCTTCTTTTTCAGAGAAACACATGTGAATTTCTATTGAATGCTTGTAAGTAGCTTAAGGCACTTTCAAAGGAAAGTGATTTTCTCTGAAAGGACAGCATTTAGAAAGTGAAGCAACACTCCATTCACTACGCACAGTGAATTGAAGTGTTGGAACAGACTGCTTCTCTTTCAGAAAAATGCATGTGAGTTTCTTGTGAATGCTTGTAAGTAGCTTAAGGCACTTTCAAAGGAAAGTGATTTTCTCTGAAAGGACAGCATTTAGAAAGTGAAGCAACACTCCATTCACTTCGCACAGTGAATTGAAGTGTTGGAACAGACTGCTTCTTTTTCAGAGAAACGCATGTGAATTTCTGTGGAATGCTTGTAAGTAGCTTAAGGCACTTTCAAAGGAAAGTGATTTTCTCTGAAAGGACAGCATTTAGAAAGTGAAGCAGCACTGCATTCACTTCGCACAGTGAATTGAAGTGTTGGAACAGACAGCTTCTCTTTCATAGAAACGCATTTGAGTTTCCTGTGAATGTGTGTAAGTAGCTTAAGGCACTTTCAAAGGAAAGTGATTTTCTCTGAAAGGACAGCATTTAGAAAGTGAAGCAACACTCCATTCACTTCGCACAGTGAATTGAAGTGTTGGAACAGACTGCTTCTCTTTCAGTGAAACTCATGTGATTTTCTGTTGAATGCTTGTAAGTAGCCTAAGGCACTTTCAAAGGAAAGTGATTTTCTCTGAAAGGACAGCATTTAGAAAGTGAAGCAACACTCCATTCACTTCGCACAGTGAATTGAAGTGTTGGAACAGACAGCTTCTCTTTCATAGAAACGCATTTGAGTTTCCTGTGAATGTGTGTAAGTAGCTTAAGGCACTTTCAAAGGAAAGTGATTTTCTCTGAAAGGACAGCATTTAGAAAGTGAAGCAGCACTGCATTCACTTCGCACAGTGAGTTGAAGTGTTGGAACAGACTGCTTCTCTTTCAGTGAAATGCATGTGAATTTCTGTGGAATGCTTGTAAGTAGCTTAAGGCACTTTCAAAGGAAAGTGATTTTCTCTGAAAGGACAGCATTTAGAAAGTGAAGCAACACTCCATTCAGTTCGCACAGTGAATTGAAGTGTTGGAACAGACTGCTTCTCTTTCAGTGAAATGCATGTGAATTTCTGTTGAATGCTTGTAAGTAGCTTAAGGCACTTTCAAAGGAAAGTGATTTTCTCTGAAAGGACAGCATTTAGAAAGTGAAGCAACACTCCATTCACTTCGCACAGTGAATTGAAGTGTTGGAACAGACAGCTTCTCTTTCATAGAAACGCATTTGAGTTTCCTGTGAATGTGTGTAAGTAGCTTAAGGTACTTTCAAAGGAAAGTGATTTTCTCTGAAAGGACAGCATTTAGAAAGTGAAGCAACACTCCATTCAATTCGCACAGTGAATTGAAGTGTTGGAACAGACTGCTTCTCTCTCAGTGAAACGCATGTGAATTTCTGTTGAATGCTTTTAAGTAGCCTAAGGCACTTTCAAAGGAAAGTGATTTTCTCTGAAAGGACAGCATTTAGAAAGTTAAACAACACTCCATTCACTTCGCACAGTGAATTGAAGTGTTGGAACAGACAGCTTCTCTTTCATAGAAACGCATTTGAGTTTCCTGTGAATGTGTGTAAGTAGCTTAAGGCACTCTCAAAGGAAAGTGATTTTCTCTGAAAGGACAGCATTTAGAAAGTGAAACAACACTCCATTCAGTTAGCACAGTGAATTGAAGTGTTGGAACAGACTGCTTCTCTTTCAGAGAAACGCATGTGAATTTCTGTGGAATGCTTGTAAGTAGCTTAAGGCACTTTCAAAGGAAAGTGATTTTCTCTGAAAGGACAGCATTTAGAAAATGAAACAACACTCCATTCACTTCGCACAGTGAATTGAAGTGTTGGAACAGACTACTTCTCTTTCAGAGAAACAGATATGAGTTTCTTGTGAATGCTTGTAAGTAGCTTAAGGTACTTTCAAAGGAAAGTGATTTTCTCTGAAAGGACAGCATTTAGAAAGTGAAGCAACACTCCATTAACTACGCACAGTGAATTGAAGTGTTGGAATAGACTGCTTCTCTTTCAGAAAAATGCACGTGAGTTTCTTGTGAATGCTTGTAAGTAGCTTAAGGCACTTTCAAAGGAAAGTGATTGTCTCTGAAAGGACAGCATGTAGAAAGTGAAGCAACACTCCATTCACTTCGCACAGTGAATTGAAGTGTTGGAACAGACTGCTTCTTTTTCAGAGAAACACATGTGAATTTCTATTGAATGCTTGTAAGTAGCTTAAGGCACTTTCAAAGGAAAGTGATTTTCTCTGAAAGGACAGCATTTAGAAAGTGAAGCAACACTCCATTCACTACGCACAGTGAATTGAAGTGTTGGAACAGACTGCTTCTCTTTCAGAGAAATGCATGTGAGTTTCTTGTGAATGCTTGTAAGTAGCTTAAGGCACTTTCAAAGGAAAGTGATTTTCTCTGAAAGGACAGCATTTAGAAAGTGAAGCAACACTCCATTCACTTCGCACAGTGAATTGAAGTGTTGGAATAGACTGCTTCTTTTTCAGAGAAACGCATGTGAATTTCTGTTGAATGCTTGTAAGTAGCTTAAGGCACTTTCAAAGGAAAGTGATTTTCTCTGAAAGGACAGCATTTAGAAAGTGAAGCAACACTCCATTCACTTCGCACAGTGAATTGAAGTGTTGGAACAGACTGCTTCTCTTTCAGTGAAACTCATTTGAATTTCTGTTGAATGCTTGTAAGTAGCCTAAGGCACTTTCAAAGGAAAGTGATTTTCTCTGAAAGGACAGCATTTAGAAAGTGAAGCAACACTCCATTCACTTCGCACAGTGAATTGAAGTGTTGGAACAGACAGCTTCTCTTTCATAGAAACGCATTTGAGTTTCCTGTGAATGTGTGTAAGTAGCTTAAGGCACTTTCAAAGGAAAGTGATTTTCTCTGAAAGGACAGCATTTAGAAAGTGAAACAACACTCCATTCAGTTAGCACAGTGAATTGAAGTGTTGGAACAGACTGCTTCTCTTTCAGAGAAACGCATGTGAATTTCTGTGGAATGCTTGTAAGTAGCTTAAGGCACTTTCAAAGGAAAGTGATTTTCTCTGAAAGGACAGCATTTAGAAAATGAAACAACACTCCATTCACTTCGCACAGTGAATTGAAGTTTTGGAACAGACTACTTCTCTTTCAGAGAAACAGATATGAGTTTCTTGTGAATGCTTGTAAGTAGCTTAAGGTACTTTCAAAGGAAAGTGATTTTCTCTGAAAGGACAGCATTTAGAAAGTGAAGCAACACTCCATTAACTACGCACAGTGAATTGAAGTGTTGGAATAGACTGCTTCTCTTTCAGAAAAATGCACGTGAGTTTCTTGTGAATGCTTGTAAGTAGCTTAAGGCACTTTCAAAGGAAAGTGATTGTCTCTGAAAAGACAGCATTTAGAAAGTGAAGCAACACTCCATTCACTTCGCACAGTGAATTGAAGTGTTGGAACAGACTGCTTCTTTTTCAGAGAAACACATGTGAATTTCTATTGAATGCTTGTAAGTAGCTTAAGGCACTTTCAAAGGAAAGTGATTTTCTCTGAAAGGACAGCATTTAGAAAGTGAAGCAACACTCCATTCACTACGCACAGTGAATTGAAGTGTTGGAACAGACTGCTTCTCTTTCAGAAAATTGCATGTGAGTTTCTTGTGAATGCTTGTAAGTAGCTTAAGGCACTTTCAAAGGAAAGTGATTTTCTCTGAAAGGACAGCATTTAGAAAGTGAAGCAACACTCCATTCACTTCGCACAGTGAATTGAAGTGTTGGAATAGACTGCTTCTTTTTCAGAGAAACGCATGTGAATTTCTGTGGAATGCTTGAAAGTAGCTTAAGGCACTTTCAAAGGAAAGTGATTTTCTCTGAAAGGACAGCATTTAGAAAGTGAAGCAACACTCCATTCACTTCGCACAGTGAATTGAAGTGTTGGAACAGACTGCTTCTCTTTCAATGAAACTCATTTGAATTTCTGTTGAATGCTTGTAAGTAGCCTAAGGCACTTTCAAAGGAAAGTGATTTTCTCTGAAAGGACAGCATTTAGAAAGTGATGCAACACTCCATTCACTTCGCACAGTGAATTGAAGTGTTGGAACAGACAGCTTCTCTTTCATAGAAACGCATTTGAGTTTCCTGTGAATGTGTGTAAGTAGCTTAAGGCACTTTCAAAGGAAAGTGATTTTCTCTGAAAGGACAGCATTTAGAAAGTGAAGCAACACTCCATTCAATTCGCACAGTGAATTGAAGTGTTGGAACAGACTGCTTCTCTTTCAATGAAACGCATGTGAATTTCTGTTGAATGCTTGTAAGTAGCCTAAGGCACTTTCAAAGGAAAGTGATTTTCTCTGAAAGGACAGCATTTAGAAAGTGAAACAACACTCCATTCACTTCGCACAGTGAATTGAAGTGTTGGAACAGACAGCTTCTCTTTCATAGAAACGCATTTGAGTTTCCTGTGAATGTGTGTAAGTAGCTTAAGGCACTCTCAAAGGAAAGTGATTTTCTCTGAAAGGACAGCATTTAGAAAGTGAAACAACACTCCATTCAGTTAGCACAGTGAATTGAAGTGTTGGAACAGACTGCTTCTCTTTCAGAGAAACGCATGTGAATTTCTGTGGAATGCTTGTAAGTAGCTTAAGGCACTTTCAAAGGAAAGTGATTTTCTCTGAAAGGACAGCATTTAGAAAATGAAACAACACTCCATTCACTTCGCACAGTGAATTGAAGTGTTGGAACAGACTACTTCTCTTTCAGAGAAACAGATATGAGTTTCTTGTGAATGCTTGTAAGTAGCTTAAGGTACTTTCAAAGGAAAGTGATTTTCTCTGAAAGGACAGCATTTAGAAAGTGAAGCAACACTCCATTAACTACGCACAGTGAATTGAAGTGTTGGAATAGACTGCTTCTCTTTCAGAAAAATGCACGTGAGTTTCTTGTGAATGCTTGTAAGTAGCTTAAGGCACTTTCAAAGGAAAGTGATTGTCTCTGAAAGGACAGCATGTAGAAAGTGAAGCAACACTCCATTCACTTCGCACAGTGAATTGAAGTGTTGGAACAGACTGCTTCTTTTTCAGAGAAACACATGTGAATTTCTATTGAATGCTTGTATGTAGCTTAAGGCACTTTCAAAGGAAAGTGATTTTCTCTGAAAGGACAGCATTTAGAAAGTGAAGCAACACTCCATTCACTACGCACAGTGAATTGAAGTGTTGGAACAGACTGCTTCTCTTTCAGAAAAATGCATGTGAGTTTCTTGTGAATGCTTGTAAGTAGCTTAAGGCACTTTCAAAGGAAAGTGATTTTCTCTGAAAAGACAGCATTTAGAAAGTGAAGCAACACTCCATTCACTTCGCACAGTGAATTGAAGTGTTGGAATAGACTGCTTCTTTTTCAGAGAAACGCATGTGAATTTCTGTTGAATGCTTGTAAGTAGCTTAAGGCACTTTCAAAGGAAAGTGATTTTCTCTGAAAGGACAGCATTTAGAAAGTGAAGCAACACTCCATTCACTTCGCACAGTGAATTGAAGTGTTGGAACAGACTGCTTCTCTTTCAGTGAAACTCATTTGAATTTCTGTTGAATGCTTGTAAGTAGCCTAAGGCACTTTCAAAGGAAAGTGATTTTCTCTGAAAGGACAGCATTTAGAAAGTGAAGCAACACTCCATTCACTTCGCACAGTGAATTGAAGTGTTGGAACAGACAGCTTCTCTTTCATAGAAACGCATTTGAGTTTCCTGTGAATGTGTGTAAGTAGCTTAAGGCACTTTCAAAGGAAAGTGATTTTCTCTGAAAGGACAGCATTTAGAAAGTGAAACAACACTCCATTCAGTTAGCACAGTGAATTGAAGTGTTGGAACAGACTGCTTCTCTTTCAGAGAAACGCATGTGAATTTCTGTGGAATGCTTGTAAGTAGCTTAAGGCACTTTCAAAGGAAAGTGATTTTCTCTGAAAGGACAGCATTTAGAAAATGAAACAACACTCCATTCACTTCGCACAGTGAATTGAAGTGTTGGAACAGACTACTTCTCTTTCAGAGAAACAGATATGAGTTTCTTGTGAATGCTTGTAAGTAGCTTAAGGTACTTTCAAAGGAAAGTGATTTTCTCTGAAAGGACAGCATTTAGAAAGTGAAGCAACACTCCATTAACTACGCACAGTGAATTGAAGTGTTGGAATAGACTGCTTCTCTTTCAGAAAAATGCACGTGAGTTTCTTGTGAATGCTTGTAAGTAGCTTAAGGCACTTTCAAAGGAAAGTGATTGTCTCTGAAAAGACAGCATTTAGAAAGTGAAGCAACACTCCATTCACTTCGCACAGTGAATTGAAGTGTTGGAACAGACTGCTTCTTTTTCAGAGAAACACATGTGAATTTCTATTGAATGCTTGTAAGTAGCTTAAGGCACTTTCAAAGGAAAGTGATTTTCTCTGAAAGGACAGCATTTAGAAAGTGAAGCAACACTCCATTCACTACGCACAGTGAATTGAAGTGTTGGAACAGACTGCTTCTCTTTCAGAAAAATGCATGTGAGTTTCTGGTGAATGCTTGTAAGTAGCTTAAGGCACTTTCAAAGGAAAGTGATTTTCTCTGAAAGGACAGCATTTAGAAAGTGAAGCAACACTCCATTCACTTCGCACAGTGAATTGAAGTGTTGGAATAGACTGCTTCTTTTTCAGAGAAACGCATGTGAATTTCTGTGGAATGCTTGAAGTAGCTTAAGGCACTTTCAAAGGAAAGTGATTTTCTCTGAAAGGACAGCATTTAGAAAGTGAAGCAACACTCCATTCACTTCGCACAGTGAATTGAAGTGTTGGAACAGACTGCTTCTCTTTCAGTGAAACTCATTTGAATTTCTGTTGAATGCTTGTAAGTAGCCTAAGGCACTTTCAAAGGAAAGTGATTTTCTCTGAAAGGACAGCATTTAGAAAGTGAAGCAACACTCCATTCACTTCGCACAGTGAATTGAAGTGTTGGAACAGACAGCTTCTCTTTCATAGAAACGCATTTGAGTTTCCTGTGAATGTGTGTAAGTAGCTTAAGGCACTTTCAAAGGAAAGTGATTTTCTCTGAAAGGACAGCATTTAGAAAGTGAAGCAACACTCCATTCAATTCGCACAGTGAATTGAAGTGTTGGAACAGACTGCTTCTCTTTCAATGAAACGCATGTGAATTTCTGTTGAATGCTTGTAAGTAGCCTAAGGCACTTTCAAAGGAAAGTGATTTTCTCTGAAAGGACAGCATTTAGAAAGTGAAACAACACTCCATTCACTTCGCACAGTGAATTGAAGTGTTGGAACAGACAGCTTCTCTTTCATAGAAACGCATTAGAGTTTCCTGTGAATGTGTGTAAGTAGCTTAAGGCACTTTCAAAGGAAAGTGATTTTCTCTGAAAGGACAGCATTTAGAAAGTGAAACAACACTCCATTCAGTTAGCACAGTGAATTGAAGTGTTGGAACAGACTGCTTCTCTTTCAGAGAAACGCATGTGAATTTCTGTGGAATGCTTGTAAGTAGCTTAAGGCACTTTCAAAGGAAAGTGATTTTCTCTGAAAGGACAGCATTTAGAAAATGAAACAACACTCCATTCACTTCGCACAGTGAATTGAAGTGTTGAAACAGACTACTTCTCTTTCAGAGAAACAGATATGAGTTTTTTGTGAATGCTTGTAAGTAGCTTAAGGTACTTTCAAAGGAAAGTGATTTTCTCTGAAAGGACAGCATTTAGAAAGTGAAGCAACACTCCATTAACTACGCACAGTGAATTGAAGTGTTGGAATAGACTGCTTCTCTTTCAGAAAAATGCACGTGAGTTTCTTGTGAATGCTTGTAAGTAGCTTAAGGCACTTTCAAAGGAAAGTGATTGTCTCTGAAAGGACAGCATTTAGAAAGTGAAGCAACACTCCATTCAGTTCGCACAGTGAATTGAAGTGTTGGAACAGACTGCTTCTTTTTCAGAGAAACACATGTGAATTTCTATTGAATGCTTGTAAGTAGCTTAAGGCACTTTCAAAGGAAAGTGACTTTCTCTGAAAGGACAGCATTTAGAAAGTGAAGCAACACTCCATTCACTACGCACAGTGAATTGAAGTGTTGGAACAGACTGCTTCTCTTTCAGAAAAATGCATGTGAGTTTCTTGTGAATGCTTGTAAGTAGCTTAAGGCACTTTCAAAGGAAAGTGATTTTCTCTGAAAGGACAGCATTTAGAAAGTGAAGGAGCACTCCATTCACTTCGCACAGTGAATTGAAGTGTTGGAATAGACTGCTTCTTTTTCAGAGAAACGCATGTGAATTTCTATTGAATGCTTGTAAGTAGCTTAAGGCACTTTCAAAGGAAAGTGATTCTCTCTGAAAGGACAGCATTTAGAAAGTGAAGCAACACTCCATTCACTTCGCACAGTGAATTGAAATGTTGGAACAGACTGCTTCTCTTTCAGCGAAACTCATTTGAATTTCTGTTGAATGCTTGTAAGTAGCCTAAGGCACTTTCAAAGGAAAGTGATTTTTTCTGAAAGGACAGCATTTAGAAAGTGAAGCAACACTCCATTCACTTCGCACAGTGAATTGAAGTGTTGGAACAGACAGCTTCTCTTTCATAGAAACGCATTTGAGTTTCCTGTGAATGTGTGTAAGTAGCTTAAGGCACTTTCAAAGGAAAGTGATTTTCTCTGAAAGGACAGCATTTAGAAAGTGAAACAACACTCCATTCAGTTAGCACAGTGAATTGAAGTGTTGGAACAGACTGCATCTCTTTCAGAGAAACGCATGTGAATTTCTGTGGAATGCTTGTAAGTAGCTTAAGGCACTTTCAAAGGAAAGTGATTTTCTCTAAAAGGACAGCATTTAGAAAATGAAACAACACTCCATTCACTTCGCACAGTGAATTGAAGTGTTGGAACAGACTGCTTCTCTTTCAGAGAAACAGATATGAGTTTTTTGTGAATGCTTGTAAGTAGCTTAAGGCACTTTCAAAGGAAAGTGATTTTCTCTGAAAGGACAGCATTTAGAAAGTGAAGCAACACTCCATTCACTTCGCACAGTGAATTGAAGTGTTGGCACAGACTGCTTCTCTTTCAGAAAAATGCATGTGAGTTTCTTGTGAATGCTTGTAAGTAGCTTAAGGCACTTTCAAAGGAAAGTGATTTTCTCTGAAAGGACAGCATTTAGAAAGTGAAGCAACACTCCATTCACTTCGCACAGTGAATTGAAGTGTTGGAACAGACTGCTTCTTTTTCAGAGAAACACATGTGAATTTCTATTGAATGCTTTTATGTAGCTTAAGGCACTTTCAAAGGAAAGTGATTTTCTCTGAAAGGACAGCATTTAGAAAATGAAGCAACACTCCCTTCACTAAGCACAGTGAATTGAAGTGTTGGAACAGACTGCTTCTCTTTCAGTGAAATGCATGTGAACTTCTGTTGAATGCTTGTAAGAGGCTTAAGGCACTTTCAAAGGAA
The DNA here is from genome assembly GCF_982192425.1 of Myodes glareolus. Classification (NCBI taxonomy): domain Eukaryota; kingdom Metazoa; phylum Chordata; class Mammalia; order Rodentia; family Cricetidae; genus Myodes; species Myodes glareolus. The sequence continues at coordinate 16,138 of NW_028263317.1, forward strand.
AGTGATTTTCTCTGAAAGGACAGCATTTAGAAAGTGAAGCAACACTCCATTCACTTCGCACAGTGAATTGAAGTGTTGGAACAGACAGCTTCTCTTTCATAGAAACACATTTGAGTTTCCTGTGAATGTGTGTAAGTAGCTTAAGGCACTCTCAAAGGAAAGTGATTTTCTCTGAAAGGACAGCATTTAGAAAGTGAAACAACACTCCATTCAGTTAGCACAGTGAATTGAAGTGTTGGAACAGACTGCTTCTCTTTCAGAGAAACGCATGTGAATTTCTGTGGAATTCTTGTAAGTAGCTTAAGGCACTTTCAAAGGAAAGTGATTTTCTCTGAAATGACAGCATTTAAAAAATGAAACAACACTCCATTCACTTCGCACAGTGAATTGAAGTGTTGGAACAGACTACTTCTCTTTCAGAGAAACAGATATGAGTTTTTTGTGAATGCTTGTAAGTAGCTTAAGGCACTTTCAAAGGAAACTGATTTTCTCTGAAAAGACAGCATTTAGAAAGTGAAGCAACACTCCATTCACTACGCACAGTGAATTGAAGTGTTGGAACAGACTGCTTCTCTTTCAGAAAAATGCATGTGAGTTTCTTGTGAATGCTTGTAAGTAGCTTAAGGCACTTTCAAAGGAAAGTGATTGTCTCTGAAAGGACAGCATTTAGAAAGTGAAGCAACACTCCATTCACTTCGCACAGTGAATTGAAGTGTTGGAACAGACTGCTTCTTTTTCAGAGAAATACATGTGAATTTCTATTGAATGCTTGTAAGTAGCTTAAGGCACTTTCAAAGAAAAGTGATTTTCTCGGAAAGGACAGCATTTAGAAAGTGAAGCAACACTCAATTCACTTCGCACAGTGAATTGAAGTGTTGGAACAGACTGCTTCTTTTTCAGAGAAACGCATGTGAGTTTCTGTGGAATGCTTGTAAGTAGCTTAAGGCACTTTCAAAGGAAAGTGATTTTCTCTGAAAGGACAGCATTTAGAAAGTGAAGTAACACTCCATTCACTTTGCACAGTGAATTGAAGTGTTGAAACAGACTGCTTCTCTTTCAGAGAATTGCATGTGAGTTTCTTGTGAATGCTTGTAAGTTGCTTAAGGCAGTTTCAAAAGAGAGTGAATTTCTCTAAAAGGAGAGCATTTAGAAAGTGAAGCAACATTCCATTCACTTCGCACAGTGAATTGAAGTGTTGGAACAGACTGCTGCTCTTTCAGAGAAACAGATGTGAGTTTCTTGTGAATGCTTGTAAGTAGCTTAAGGCAGTTTCAAAAGAGAGTGATTTTCTCTAAAAGGAGAGTATATAGAAAGTGAAGCAACACTCCATTCACTTCGCACAGTGAATTGAAATGTTGAAACAAACTGCTTCTCTTTCAGAAAAATGCATGTGAGTTTCTTGTGAATGCTTGCAAGTAGCGTGAGGCACTTTCAAAGGAAAGTGATTTTCTCTGAAAGGACAGCATTTAGAAAGTGAAGCAACACTCCATTCACTTCGCACAGTGAATTGAAGTGTTGGAACAGACAGCTTCTATTTCATAGAAACGCATTTGAGTTTCCTGTGAATGTGGGTAAGTAGCTTAAGGCACTTTCAAAGGGAAGTGATTTTCTCTGAAAGGACAGCATTTAGAAAGTGAAGCAACACTCCATTCACTACGCACAGTGAATTGAAGTGTTGGAACAGACTGCTTCTCTTTCAGAAAAATGCATGTGAGTTTCTTGTGAATGCTTGTAAGTAGCTTAAGGCACTTTCAAAGGAAAGTGATTTTCTCTGAAAGGACAGCATTTAGAAAGTGTAGCAACACTCCATTCACTTCGCACAGTGAATTCAAGTGTTGGAACAGACAGCTTCTCTTTCATAGAAACGCATTTGAGTTTCCTATGAATGTGGGTAAGTAGCTTAAGGCACTTTCAAAGGGAAGTGATTTTCTCTGAAAGGACAGCATTTAGAAAGTGAAGCAACACTCCATTCACTACGCACAGTGAATTGAAGTGTTGGAATAGACTGCTTCTCTTTCAGAAAAATGCACGTGAGTTTCTTGTGAATGCTTGTAAGTAGCTTAAGGCACTTTCAAAGGAAAGTGATTGTCTCTGAAAGGACAGCATTTAGAAAGTGAAGCAACACTCCATCCACTTCGCACAGTGAATTGAAGTGTTGGAACAGACTGCTTCTTTTTCAGAGAAACACATGTGAATTTCTATTGAATGCTTGTAAGTAGCTTAAGGCACTTTCAAAGGAAAGTGATTTTCTCTGAAAGGACAGCATTTAGAAAGTGAAGCAACACTCCATTCACTACGCACAGTGAATTGAAGTGTTGGAACAGACTGCTTCTCTTTCAGAAAAATGCATGTGAGTTTCTTGTGAATGCTTGTAAGTAGCTTAAGGCACTTTCAAAGGAAAGTGATTTTCTCTGAAAGGACAGCATTTAGAAAGTGAAGCAACACTCCATTCACTTCGCACAGTGAATTGAAGTGTTGGAACAGACTGCTTCTTTTTCAGAGAAACGCATGTGAATTTCTGTGGAATGCTTGTAAGTAGCTTAAGGCACTTTCAAAGGAAAGTGATTTTCTCTGAAAGGACAGCATTTAGAAAGTGAAGCAGCACTGCATTCACTTCGCACAGTGAATTGAAGTGTTGGAACAGACAGCTTCTCTTTCATAGAAACGCATTTGAGTTTCCTGTGAATGTGTGTAAGTAGCTTAAGGCACTTTCAAAGGAAAGTGATTTTCTCTGAAAGGACAGCATTTAGAAAGTGAAGCAACACTCCATTCACTTCGCACAGTGAATTGAAGTGTTGGAACAGACTGCTTCTCTTTCAGTGAAACTCATGTGATTTTCTGTTGAATGCTTGTAAGTAGCCTAAGGCACTTTCAAAGGAAAGTGATTTTCTCTGAAAGGACAGCATTTAGAAAGTGAAGCAACACTCCATTCACTTCGCACAGTGAATTGAAGTGTTGGAACAGACAGCTTCTCTTTCATAGAAACGCATTTGAGTTTCCTGTGAATGTGTGTAAGTAGCTTAAGGCACTTTCAAAGGAAAGTGATTTTCTCTGAAAGGACAGCATTTAGAAAGTGAAGCAGCACTGCACTCACTTCGCACAGTGAGTTGAAGTGTTGGAACAGACTGCTTCTCTTTCAGTGAAATGCATGTGAATTTCTGTTGAATGCTTGTAAGTAGCTTAAGGCACTTTCAAAGGAAAGTGATTTTCTCTGAAAGGACAGCATTTAGAAAGTGAAGCAACACTCCATTCAGTTCGCACAGTGAATTGAAGTGTTGGAACAGACTGCTTCTCTTTCAGTGAAATGCATGTGAATTTCTGTTGAATGCTTGTAAGTAGCTTAAGGCACTTTCAAAGGAAAGTGATTTTCTCTGAAAGGACAGCATTTAGAAAGTGAAGCAACACTCCATTCACTTCGCACAGTGAATTGAAGTGTTGGAACAGACAGCTTCTCTTTCATAGAAACGCATTTGAGTTTCCTGTGAATGTGTGTAAGTAGCTTAAGGTACTTTCAAAGGAAAGTGATTTTCTCTGAAAGGACAGCATTTAGAAAGTGAAGCAACACTCCATTCAATTCGCACAGTGAATTGAAGTGTTGGAACAGACTGCTTCTCTCTCAGTGAAACGCATGTGAATTTCTGTTGAATGCTTTTAAGTAGCCTAAGGCACTTTCAAAGGAAAGTGATTTTCTCTGAAAGGACAGCATTTAGAAAGTTAAACAACACTCCATTCACTTCGCACAGTGAATTGAAGTGTTGGAACAGACAGCTTCTCTTTCATAGAAACGCATTTGAGTTTCCTGTGAATGTGTGTAAGTAGCTTAAGGCACTCTCAAAGGAAAGTGATTTTCTCTGAAAGGACAGCATTTAGAAAGTGAAACAACACTCCATTCAGTTAGCACAGTGAATTGAAGTGTTGGAACAGACTGCTTCTCTTTCAGAGAAACGCATGTGAATTTCTGTGGAATGCTTGTAAGTAGCTTAAGGCACTTTCAAAGGAAAGTGATTTTCTCTGAAAGGACAGCATTTAGAAAATGAAACAACACTCCATTCACTTCGCACAGTGAATTGAAGTGTTGGAACAGACTACTTCTCTTTCAGAGAAACAGATATGAGTTTCTTGTGAATGCTTGTAAGTAGCTTAAGGTACTTTCAAAGGAAAGTGATTTTCTCTGAAAGGACAGCATTTAGAAAGTGAAGCAACACTCCATTAACTACGCACAGTGAATTGAAGTGTTGGAATAGACTGCTTCTCTTTCAGAAAAATGCACGTGAGTTTCTTGTGAATGCTTGTAAGTAGCTTAAGGCACTTTCAAAGGAAAGTGATTGTCTCTGAAAGGACAGCATGTAGAAAGTGAAGCAACACTCCATTCACTTCGCACAGTGAATTGAAGTGTTGGAACAGACTGCTTCTTTTTCAGAGAAACACATGTGAATTTCTATTGAATGCTTGTAAGTAGCTTAAGGCACTTTCAAAGGAAAGTGATTTTCTCTGAAAGGACAGCATTTAGAAAGTGAAGCAACACTCCATTCACTACGCACAGTGAATTGAAGTGTTGGAACAGACTGCTTCTCTTTCAGAAAAATGCATGTGAGTTTCTTGTGAATGCTTGTAAGTAGCTTAAGGCACTTTCAAAGGAAAGTGATTTTCTCTGAAAGGACAGCATTTAGAAAGTGAAGCAACACTCCATTCACTTCGCACAGTGAATTGAAGTGTTGGAATAGACTGCTTCTTTTTCAGAGAAACGCATGTGAATTTCTGTTGAATGCTTGTAAGTAGCTTAAGGCACTTTCAAAGGAAAGTGATTTTCTCTGAAAGGACAGCATTTAGAAAGTGAAGCAACACTCCATTCACTTCGCACAGTGAATTGAAGTGTTGGAACAGACTGCTTCTCTTTCAGTGAAACTCATTTGAATTTCTGTTGAATGCTTGTAAGTAGCCTAAGGCACTTTCAAAGGAAAGTGATTTTCTCTGAAAGGACAGCATTTAGAAAGTGAAGCAACACTCCATTCACTTCGCACAGTGAATTGAAGTGTTGGAACAGACAGCTTCTCTTTCATAGAAACGCATTTGAGTTTCCTGTGAATGTGTGTAAGTAGCTTAAGGCACTTTCAAAGGAAAGTGATTTTATCTGAAAGGACAGCATTTAGAAAGTGAAACAACACTCCATTCAGTTAGCACAGTGAATTGAAGTGTTGGAACAGACTGCTTCTCTTTCAGAGAAACGCATGTGAATTTCTGTGGAATGCTTGTAAGTAGCTTAAGGCACTTTCAAAGGAAAGTGATTTTCTCTGAAAGGACAGCATTTAGAAAATGAAACAACACTCCATTCACTTCGCACAGTGAATTGAAGTTTTGGAACAGACTACTTCTCTTTCAGAGAAACAGATATGAGTTTCTTGTGAATGCTTGTAAGTAGCTTAAGGTACTTTCAAAGGAAAGTGATTTTCTCAGAAAGGACAGCATTTAGAAAGTGAAGCAACACTCCATTAACTACGCACAGTGAATTGAAGTGTTGGAATAGACTGCTTCTCTTTCAGAAAAATGCACGTGAGTTTCTTGTGAATGCTTGTAAGTAGCTTAAGGCACTTTCAAAGGAAAGTGATTGTCTCTGAAAAGACAGCATTTAGAAAGTGAAGCAACACTCCATTCACTTCGCACAGTGAATTGAAGTGTTGGAACAGACTGCTTCTTTTTCAGAGAAACACATGTGAATTTCTATTGAATGCTTGTAAGTAGCTTAAGGCACTTTCAAAGGAAAGTGATTTTCTCTGAAAGGACAGCATTTAGAAAGTGAAGCAACACTCCATTCACTACGCACAGTGAATTGAAGTGTTGGAACAGACTGCTTCTCTTTCAGAAAAATGCATGTGAGTTTCTTGTGAATGCTTGTAAGTAGCTTAAGGCACTTTCAAAGGAAAGTGATTTTCTCTGAAAGGACAGCATTTAGAAAGTGAAGCAACACTCCATTCACTTCGCACAGTGAATTGAAGTGTTGGAATAGACTGCTTCTTTTTCAGAGAAACGCATGTGAATTTCTGTGGAATGCTTGAAAGTAGCTTAAGGCACTTTCAAAGGAAAGTGATTTTCTCTGAAAGGATAGCATTTAGAAAGTGAAGCAACACTCCATTCACTTCGCACAGTGAATTGAAGTGTTGGAACAGACTGCTTCTCTTTCAGTGAAACTCATTTGAATTTCTGATGAATGCTTGTAAGTAGCCTAAGGCACTTTCAAAGGAAAGTGATTTTCTCTGAAAGGACAGCATTTAGAAAGTGATGCAACACTCCATTCACTTCGCACAGTGAATTGAAGTGTTGGAACAGACAGCTTCTCTTTCATAGAAACGCATTTGAGTTTCCTGTGAATGTGTGTAAGTAGCTTAAGGCACTTTCAAAGGAAAGTGATTTTCTCTGAAAGGACAGCATTTAGAAAGTGAAGCAACACTCCATTCAATTCGCACAGTGAATTGAAGTGTTGGAACAGACTGCTTCTCTTTCAATGAAACGCATGTGAATTTCTGTTGAATGCTTGTAAGTAGCCTAAGGCACTTTCAAAGGAAAGTGATTTTCTCTGAAAGGACAGCATTTAGAAAGTGAAACAACACTCCATTCACTTCGCACAGTGAATTGAAGTGTTGGAACAGACAGCTTCTCTTTCATAGAAACGCATTTGAGTTTCCTGTGAATGTGTGTAAGTAGCTTAAGGCACTCTCAAAGGAAAGTGATTTTCTCTGAAAGGACAGCATTTAGAAAGTGAAACAACACTCCATTCAGTTAGCACAGTGAATTGAAGTGTTGGAACAGACTGCTTCTCTTTCAGAGAAACGCATGTGAATTTCTGTGGAATGCTTGTAAGTAGCTTAAGGCACTTTCAAAGGAAAGTGATTTTCTCTGAAAGGACAGCATTTAGAAAATGAAACAACACTCCATTCACTTCGCACAGTGAATTGAAGTGTTGGAACAGACTACTTCTCTTTCAGAGAAACAGATATGAGTTTCTTGTGAATGCTTGTAAGTAGCTTAAGGTACTTTCAAAGGAAAGTGATTTTCTCTGAAAGGACAGCATTTAGAAAGTGAAGCAACACTCCATTAACTACGCACAGTGAATTGAAGTGTTGGAATAGACTGCTTCTCTTTCAGAAAAATGCACGTGAGTTTCTTGTGAATGCTTGTAAGTAGCTTAAGGCACTTTCAAAGGAAAGTGATTGTCTCTGAAAGGACAGCATGTAGAAAGTGAAGCAACACTCCATTCACTTCGCACAGTGAATTGAAGTGTTGGAACAGACTGCTTCTTTTTCAGAGAAACACATGTGAATTTCTATTGAATGCTTGTATGTAGCTTAAGGCACTTTCAAAGGAAAGTGATTTTCTCTGAAAGGACAGCATTTAGAAAGTGAAGCAACACTCCATTCACTACGCACAGTGAATTGAAGTGTTGGAACAGACTGCTTCTCTTTCAGAAAAATGCATGTGAGTTTCTTGTGAATGCTTGTAAGTAGCTTAAGGCACTTTCAAAGGAAAGTGATTTTCTCTGAAAGGACAGCATTTAGAAAGTGAAGCAACACTCCATTCACTTCGCACAGTGAATTGAAGTGTTGGAATAGACTGCTTCTTTTTCAGAGAAACGCATGTGAATTTCTGTTGAATGCTTGTAAGTAGCTTAAGGCACTTTCAAAGGAAAGTGATTTTCTCTGAAAGGACAGCATTTAGAAAGTGAAGCAACACTCCATTCACTTCGCACAGTGAATTGAAGTGTTGGAACAGACTGCTTCTCTTTCAGTGAAACTCATTTGAATTTCTGTTGAATGCTTGTAAGTAGCCTAAGGCACTTTCAAAGGAAAGTGATTTTCTCTGAAAGGACAGCATTTAGAAAGTGAAGCAACACTCCATTCACTTCGCACAGTGAATTGAAGTGTTGGAACAGACAGCTTCTCTTTCATAGAAACGCATTTGAGTTTCCTGTGAATGTGTGTAAGTAGCTTAAGGCACTTTCAAAGGAAAGTGATTTTCTCTGAAAGGACAGCATTTAGAAAGTGAAACAACACTCCATTCAGTTAGCACAGTGAATTGAAGTGTTGGAACAGACTGCTTCTCTTTCAGAGAAACGCATGTGAATTTCTGTGGAATGCTTGTAAGTAGCTTAAGGCACTTTCAAAGGAAAGTGATTTTCTCTGAAAGGACAGCATTTAGAAAATGAAACAACACTCCATTCACTTCGCACAGTGAATTGAAGTGTTGGAACAGACTACTTCTCTTTCAGAGAAACAGATATGAGTTTCTTGTGAATGCTTGTAAGTAGCTTAAGGTACTTTCAAAGGAAAGTGATTTTCTCTGAAAGGACAGCATTTAGAAAGTGAAGCAACACTCCATTAACTACGCACAGTGAATTGAAGTGTTGGAATAGACTGCTTCTCTTTCAGAAAAATGCACGTGAGTTTCTTGTGAATGCTTGTAAGTAGCTTAAGGCACTTTCAAAGGAAAGTGATTGTCTCTGAAAAGACAGCATTTAGAAAGTGAAGCAACACTCCATTCACTTCGCACAGTGAATTGAAGTGTTGGAACAGACTGCTTCTTTTTCAGAGAAACACATGTGAATTTCTATTGAATGCTTGTAAGTAGCTTAAGGCACTTTCAAAGGAAAGTGATTTTCTCTGAAAGGACAGCATTTAGAAAGTGAAGCAACACTCCATTCACTACGCACAGTGAATTGAAGTGTTGGAACAGACTGCTTCTCTTTCAGAAAAATGCATGTGAGTTTCTGGTGAATGCTTGTAAGTAGCTTAAGGCACTTTCAAAGGAAAGTGATTTTCTCTGAAAGGACAGCATTTAGAAAGTGAAGCAACACTCCATTCACTTCGCACAGTGAATTGAAGTGTTGGAATAGACTGCTTCTTTTTCAGAGAAACGCATGTGAATTTCTGTGGAATGCTTGAAGTAGCTTAAGGCACTTTCAAAGGAAAGTGATTTTCTCTGAAAGGACAGCATTTAGAAAGTGAAGCAACACTCCATTCACTTCGCACAGTGAATTGAAGTGTTGGAACAGACTGCTTCTCTTTCAGTGAAACTCATTTGAATTTCTGTTGAATGCTTGTAAGTAGCCTAAGGCACTTTCAAAGGAAAGTGATTTTCTCTGAAAGGACAGCATTTAGAAAGTGAAGCAACACTCCATTCACTTCGCACAGTGAATTGAAGTGTTGGAACAGACAGCTTCTCTTTCATAGAAACGCATTTGAGTTTCCTGTGAATGTGTGTAAGTAGCTTAAGGCACTTTCAAAGGAAAGTGATTTTCTCTGAAAGGACAGCATTTAGAAAGTGAAGCAACACTCCATTCAATTCGCACAGTGAATTGAAGTGTTGGAACAGACTGCTTCTCTTTCAATGAAACGCATGTGAATTTCTGTTGAATGCTTGTAAGTAGCCTAAGGCACTTTCAAAGGAAAGTGATTTTCTCTGAAAGGACAGCATTTAGAAAGTGAAACAACACTCCATTCACTTCGCACAGTGAATTGAAGTGTTGGAACAGACAGCTTCTCTTTCATAGAAACGCATTAGAGTTTCCTGTGAATGTGTGTAAGTAGCTTAAGGCACTTTCAAAGGAAAGTGATTTTCTCTGAAAGGACAGCATTTAGAAAGTGAAACAACACTCCATTCAGTTAGCACAGTGAATTGAAGTGTTGGAACAGACTGCTTCTCTTTCAGAGAAACGCATGTGAATTTCTGTGGAATGCTTGTAAGTAGCTTAAGGCACTTTCAAAGGAAAGTGATTTTCTCTGAAAGGACAGCATTTAGAAAATGAAACAACACTCCATTCACTTCGCACAGTGAATTGAAGTGTTGAAACAGACTACTTCTCTTTCAGAGAAACAGATATGAGTTTTTTGTGAATGCTTGTAAGTAGCTTAAGGTACTTTCAAAGGAAAGTGATTTTCTCTGAAAGGACAGCATTTAGAAAGTGAAGCAACACTCCATTAACTACGCACAGTGAATTGAAGTGTTGGAATAGACTGCTTCTCTTTCAGAAAAATGCACGTGAGTTTCTTGTGAATGCTTGTAAGTAGCTTAAGGCACTTTCAAAGGAAAGTGATTGTCTCTGAAAGGACAGCATTTAGAAAGTGAAGCAACACTCCATTCAGTTCGCACAGTGAATTGAAGTGTTGGAACAGACTGCTTCTTTTTCAGAGAAACACATGTGAATTTCTATTGAATGCTTGTAAGTAGCTTAAGGCACTTTCAAAGGAAAGTGATTTTCTCTGAAAGGACAGCATTTAGAAAGTGAAGCAACACTCCATTCACTACGCACAGTGAATTGAAGTGTTGGAACAGACTGCTTCTCTTTCAGAAAAATGCATGTGAGTTTCTTGTGAATGCTTGTAAGTAGCTTAAGGCACTTTCAAAGGAAAGTGATTTTCTCTGAAAGGACAGCATTTAGAAAGTGAAGGAGCACTCCATTCACTTCGCACAGTGAATTGAAGTGTTGGAATAGACTGCTTCTTTTTCAGAGAAACGCATGTGAATTTCTATTGAATGCTTGTAAGTAGCTTAAGGCACTTTCAAAGGAAAGTGATTCTCTCTGAAAGGACAGCATTTAGAAAGTGAAGCAACACTCCATTCACTTCGCACAGTGAATTGAAATGTTGGAACAGACTGCTTCTCTTTCAGCGAAACTCATTTGAATTTCTGTTGAATGCTTGTAAGTAGCCTAAGGCACTTTCAAAGGAAAGTGATTTTTTCTGAAAGGACAGCATTTAGAAAGTGAAGCAACACTCCATTCACTTCGCACAGTGAATTGAAGTGTTGGAACAGACAGCTTCTCTTTCATAGAAACGCATTTGAGTTTCCTGTGAATGTGTGTAAGTAGCTTAAGGCACTTTCAAAGGAAAGTGATTTTCTCTGAAAGGACAGCATTTAGAAAGTGAAACAACACTCCATTCAGTTAGCACAGTGAATTGAAGTGTTGGAACAGACTGCATCTCTTTCAGAGAAACGCATGTGAATTTCTGTGGAATGCTTGTAAGTAGCTTAAGGCACTTTCAAAGGAAAGTGATTTTCTCTAAAAGGACAGCATTTAGAAAATGAAACAACACTCCATTCACTTCGCACAGTGAATTGAAGTGTTGGAACAGACTGCTTCTCTTTCAGAGAAACAGATATGAGTTTTTTGTGAATGCTTGTAAGTAGCTTAAGGCACTTTCAAAGGAAAGTGATTTTCTCTGAAAGGACAGCATTTAGAAAGTGAAGCAACACTCCATTCACTTCGCACAGTGAATTGAAGTGTTGGCACAGACTGCTTCTCTTTCAGAAAAATGCATGTGAGTTTCTTGTGAATGCTTGTAAGTAGCTTAAGGCACTTTCAAAGGAAAGTGATTTTCTCTGAAAGGACAGCATTTAGAAAGTGAAGCAACACTCCATTCACTTCGCACAGTGAATTGAAGTGTTGGAACAGACTGCTTCTTTTTCAGAGAAACACATGTGAATTTCTATTGAATGCTTTTATGTAGCTTAAGGCACTTTCAAAGGAAAGTGATTTTCTCTGAAAGGACAGCATTTAGAAAATGAAGCAACACTCCCTTCACTAAGCACAGTGAATTGAAGTGTTGGAACAGACTGCTTCTCTTTCAGTGAAATGCATGTGAACTTCTGTTGAATGCTTGTAAGAGGCTTAAGGCACTTTCAAAGGAAAGTGATTTTCTCTGAAAGGACAGCATTTAGAAAGTGAAGCAACACTCCATTCACTTCGCACAGTGAATTGAAGTGTTGGAACAGACAGCTTCCTTTTCATAGAAACACATTTGAGTTTCCTGTGAATGTGTGTAAGTAGCTTAAGGCACTCTCAAAGGAAAGTGATTTTCTCTGAAAGGACAGCATTTAGAAAGTGAAACAACACTCCATTCAGTTAGCACAGTGAATTGAAGTGTTGGAACAGACTGCTTCTCTTTCAGAGAAACGCATGTGAATTTCTGTGGAATGCTTGTAAGTAGCTTAAGGCACTTTCAAAGGAAAGTGATTTTCTCTGAAATGACAGCATTTAGAAAATGAAACAACACTCCATTCACTTCGCACAGTGAATTGAAGTGTTGGAACAGACTACTTCTCTTTCAGAGAAACAGATATGAGTTTTTTGTGAATGCTTGTAAGTAGCTTAAGGCACTTTCAAAGGAAACTGATTTTCTCTGAAAAGACAGCATTTAGAAAGTGAAGCAACACTCCATTCACTACGCACAGTGAATTGAAGTGTTGGAACAGACTGCTTCTCTTTCAGAAAAATGCATGTGAGTTTCTTGTGAATGCTTGTAAGTAGCTTAAGGCACTTTCAAATGAAAGTGATTGTCTCTGAAAGGACAGCATTTAGAAAGTGAAGCAACACTCCATTCACTTCGCACAGTGAATTGAAGTGTTGGAACAGACTGCTTCTTTTTCAGAGAAATACATGTGAATTTCTATTGAATGCTTGTAAGTAGCTTAAGGCACTTTCAAAGAAAAGTGATTTTCTCGGAAAGGACAGCATTTAGAAAGTGAAGCAACACTCAATTCACTTCGCACAGTGAATTGAAGTGTTGGAACAGACTGCTTCTTTTTCAGAGAAACGCATGTGAGTTTCTGTGGAATGCTTGTAAGTAGCTTAAGGCACTTTCAAAGGAAAGTGATTTTCTCTGAAAGGACAGCATTTAGAAAGTGAAGTAACACTCCATTCACTTTGCACAGTGAATTGAAGTGTTGAAACAGACTGCTTCTCTTTCAGAGAATTGCATGTGAGTTTCTTGTGAATGCTTGTAAGTTGCTTAAGGCAGTTTCAAAAGAGAGTGAATTTCTCTAAAAGGAGAGCATTTAGAAAGTGAAGCAACATTCCATTCACTTCGCACAGTGAATTGAAGTGTTGGAACAGACTGCTGCTCTTTCAGAGAAACAGATGTGAGTTTCTTGTGAATGCTTGTAAGTAGCTTAAGGCAGTTTCAAAAGAGAGTGATTTTCTCTAAAAGGAGAGTATATAGAAAGTGAAGCAACACTCCATTCACTTCGCACAGTGAATTGAAATGTTGAAACAAACTGCTTCTCTTTCAGAAAAATGCATGTGAGTTTCTTGTGAATGCTTGCAAGTAGCTTGAGGCACTTTCAAAGGAAAGTGATTTTCTCTGAAAGGACAGCATTTAGAAAGTGAAGCAACACTCCATTCACTTCGCACAGTGAATTGAAGTGTTGGAACAGACAGCTTCTATTTCATAGAAACGCATTTGAGTTTCCTGTGAATGTGGGTAAGTAGCTTAAGGCACTTTCAAAGGGAAGTGATTTTCTCTGAAAGGACAGCATTTAGAAAGTGAAGCAACACTCCATTCACTACGCACAGTGAATTGAAGTGTTGGAACAGACTGCTTCTCTTTCAGAAAAATGCATGTGAGTTTCTTGTGAATGCTTGTAAGTAGCTTAAGGCACTTTCAAAGGAAAGTGATTTTCTCTGAAAGGACAGCATTTAGAAAGTGTAGCAACACTCCATTCACTTCGCACAGTGAATTCAAGTGTTGGAACAGACAGCTTCTCTTTCATAGAAACGCATTTGAGTTTCCTATGAATGTGGGTAAGTAGCTTAAGGCACTTTCAAAGGGAAGTGATTTTCTCTGAAAGGACAGCATTTAGAAAGTGAAGCAACACTCCATTCACTACGCACAGTGAATTGAAGTGTTGGAATAGACTGCTTCTCTTTCAGAAAAATGCACGTGAGTTTCTTGTGAATGCTTGTAAGTAGCTTAAGGCACTTTCAAAGGAAAGTGATTGTCTCTGAAAGGACAGCATTTAGAAAGTCAAGCAACACTCCATCCACTTCGCACAGTGAATTGAAGTGTTGGAACAGACTGCTTCTTTTTCAGAGAAACACATGTGAATTTCTATTGAATGCTTGTAAGTAGCTTAAGGCACTTTCAAAGGAAAGTGATTTTCTCTGAAAGGACAGCATTTAGAAAGTGAAGCAACACTCCATTCACTACGCACAGTGAATTGAAGTGTTGGAACAGACTGCTTCTCTTTCAGAAAAATGCATGTGAGTTTCTTGTGAATGCTTGTAAGTAGCTTAAGGCACTTTCAAAGGAAAGTGATTTTCTCTGAAAGGACAGCATTTAGAAAGTGAAGCAACACTCCATTCACTTCGCACAGTGAATTGAAGTGTTGGAACAGACTGCTTCTTTTTCAGAGAAACGCATGTGAATTTCTGTGGAATGCTTGTAAGTAGCTTAAGGCACTTTCAAAGGAAAGTGATTTTCTCTGAAAGGACAGCATTTAGAAAGTGAAGCAGCACTGCATTCACTTCGCACAGTGAATTGAAGTGTTGGAACAGACAGCTTCTCTTTCATAGAAACGCATTTGAGTTTCCTGTGAATGTGTGTAAGTAGCTTAAGGCACTTTCAAAGGAAAGTGATTTTCTCTGAAAGGACAGCATTTAGAAAGTGAAGCAACACTCCATTCACTTCGCACAGTGAATTGAAGTGTTGGAACAGACTGCTTCTCTTTCAGTGAAACTCATGTGATTTTCTGTTGAATGCTTGTAAGTAGCCTAAGGCACTTTCAAAGGAAAGTGATTTTCTCTGAAAGGACAGCATTTAGAAAGTGAAGCAACACTCCATTCACTTCGCACAGTGAATTGAAGTGTTGGAACAGACAGCTTCTCTTTCATAGAAACGCATTTGAGTTTCCTGTGAATGTGTGTAAGTAGCTTAAGGCACTTTCAAAGGAAAGTGATTTTCTCTGAAAGGACAGCATTTAGAAAGTGAAGCAGCACTGCATTCACTTCGCACAGTGAGTTGAAGTGTTGGAACAGACTGCTTCTCTTTCAGTGAAATGCATGTGAATTTCTGTTGAATGCTTGTAAGTAGCTTAAGGCACTTTCAAAGGAAAGTGATTTTCTCTGAAAGGACAGCATTTAGAAAGTGAAGCAACACTCCATTCAGTTCGCACAGTGAATTGAAGTGTTGGAACAGACTGCTTCTCTTTCAGTGAAATGCATGTGAATTTCTGTTGAATGCTTGTAAGTAGCTTAAGGCACTTTCAAAGGAAAGTGATTTTCTCTGAAAGGACAGCATTTAGAAAGTGAAGCAACACTCCATTCACTTCGCACAGTGAATTGAAGTGTTGGAACAGACAGCTTCTCTTTCATAGAAACGCATTTGAGTTTCCTGTGAATGTGTGTAAGTAGCTTAAGGTACTTTCAAAGGAAAGTGATTTTCTCTGAAAGGACAGCATTTAGAAAGTGAAGCAACACTCCATTCAATTCGCACAGTGAATTGAAGTGTTGGAACAGACTGCTTCTCTCTCAGTGAAACGCATGTGAATTTCTGTTGAATGCTTTTAAGTAGCCTAAGGCACTTTCAAAGGAAAGTGATTTTCTCTGAAAGGACAGCATTTAGAAAGTTAAACAACACTCCATTCACTTCGCACAGTGAATTGAAGTGTTGGAACAGACAGCTTCTCTTTCATAGAAACGCATTTGAGTTTCCTGTGAATGTGTGTAAGTAGCTTAAGGCACTCTCAAAGGAAAGTGATTTTCTCTGAAAGGACAGCATTTAGAAAGTGAAACAACACTCCATTCAGTTAGCACAGTGAATTGAAGTGTTGGAACAGACTGCTTCTCTTTCAGAGAAACGCATGTGAATTTCTGTGGAATGCTTGTAAGTAGCTTAAGGCACTTTCAAAGGAAAGTGATTTTCTCTGAAAGGACAGCATTTAGAAAATGAAACAACACTCCATTCACTTCGCACAGTGAATTGAAGTGTTGGAACAGACTACTTCTCTTTCAGAGAAACAGATATGAGTTTCTTGTGAATGCTTGTAAGTAGCTTAAGGTACTTTCAAAGGAAAGTGATTTTCTCTGAAAGGACAGCATTTAGAAAGTGAAGCAACACTCCATTAACTACGCACAGTGAATTGAAGTGTTGGAATAGACTGCTTCTCTTTCAGAAAAATGCACGTGAGTTTCTTGTGAATGCTTGTAAGTAGCTTAAGGCACTTTCAAAGGAAAGTGATTGTCTCTGAAAGGACAGCATGTAGAAAGTGAAGCAACACTCCATTCACTTCGCACAGTGAATTGAAGTGTTGGAACAGACTGCTTCTTTTTCAGAGAAACACATGTGAATTTCTATTGAATGCTTGTAAGTAGCTTAAGGCACTTTCAAAGGAAAGTGATTTTCTCTGAAAGGACAGCATTTAGAAAGTGAAGCAACACTCCATTCACTACGCACAGTGAATTGAAGTGTTGGAACAGACTGCTTCTCTTTCAGAAAAATGCATGTGAGTTTCTTGTGAATGCTTGTAAGTAGCTTAAGGCACTTTCAAAGGAAAGTGATTTTCTCTGAAAGGACAGCATTTAGAAAGTGAAGCAACACTCCATTCACTTCGCACAGTGAATTGAAGTGTTGGAATAGACTGCTTCTTTTTCAGAGAAACGCATGTGAATTTCTGTTGAATGCTTGTAAGTAGCTTAAGGCACTTTCAAAGGAAAGTGATTTTCTCTGAAAGGACAGCATTTAGAAAGTGAAGCAACACTCCATTCACTTCGCACAGTGAATTGAAGTGTTGGAACAGACTGCTTCTCTTTCAGTGAAACTCATTTGAATTTCTGTTGAATGCTTGTAAGTAGCCTAAGGCACTTTCAAAGGAAAGTGATTTTCTCTGAAAGGACAGCATTTAGAAAGTGAAGCAACACTCCATTCACTTCGCACAGTGAATTGAAGTGTTGGAACAGACAGCTTCTCTTTCATAGAAACGCATTTGAGTTTCCTGTGAATGTGTGTAAGTAGCTTAAGGCACTTTCAAAGGAAAGTGATTTTCTCTGAAAGGACAGCATTTAGAAAGTGAAACAACACTCCATTCAGTTAGCACAGTGAATTGAAGTGTTGGAACAGACTGCTTCTCTTTCAGAGAAACGCATGTGAATTTCTGTGGAATGCTTGTAAGTAGCTTAAGGCACTTTCAAAGGAAAGTGATTTTCTCTGAAAGGACAGCATTTAGAAAATGAAACAACACTCCATTCACTTCGCACAGTGAATTGAAGTTTTGGAACAGACTACTTCTCTTTCAGAGAAACAGATATGAGTTTCTTGTGAATGCTTGTAAGTAGCTTAAGGTACTTTCAAAGGAAAGTGATTTTCTCTGAAAGGACAGCATTTAGAAAGTGAAGCAACACTCCATTAACTACGCACAGTGAATTGAAGTGTTGGAATAGACTGCTTCTCTTTCAGAAAAATGCACGTGAGTTTCTTGTGAATGCTTGTAAGTAGCTTAAGGCACTTTCAAAGGAAAGTGATTGTCTCTGAAAAGACAGCATTTAGAAAGTGAAGCAACACTCCATTCACTTCGCACAGTGAATTGAAGTGTTGGAACAGACTGCTTCTTTTTCAGAGAAACACATGTGAATTTCTATTGAATGCTTGTATGTAGCTTAAGGCACTTTCAAAGGAAAGTGATTTTCTCTGAAAGGACAGCATTTAGAAAGTGAAGCAACACTCCATTCACTACGCACAGTGAATTGAAGTGTTGGAACAGACTGCTTCTCTTTCAGAAAAATGCATGTGAGTTTCTTGTGAATGCTTGTAAGTAGCTTAAGGCACTTTCAAAGGAAAGTGATTTTCTCTGAAAGGACAGCATTTAGAAAGTGAAGCAACACTCCATTCACTTCGCACAGTGAATTGAAGTGTTGGAATAGACTGCTTCTTTTTCAGAGAAACGCATGTGAATTTCTGTTGAATGCTTGTAAGTAGCTTAAGGCACTTTCAAAGGAAAGTGATTTTCTCTGAAAGGACAGCATTTAGAAAGTGAAGCAACACTCCATTCACTTCGCACAGTGAATTGAAGTGTTGGAACAGACTGCTTCTCTTTCAGTGAAACTCATTTGAATTTCTGTTGAATGCTTGTAAGTAGCCTAAGGCACTTTCAAAGGAAAGTGATTTTCTCTGAAAGGACAGCATTTAGAAAGTGAAGCAACACTCCATTCACTTCGCACAGTGAATTGAAGTGTTGGAACAGACAGCTTCTCTTTCATAGAAACGCATTTGAGTTTCCTGTGAATGTGTGTAAGTAGCTTAAGGCACTTTCAAAGGAAAGTGATTTTCTCTGAAAGGACAGCATTTAGAAAGTGAAACAACACTCCATTCAGTTAGCACAGTGAATTGAAGTGTTGGAACAGACTGCTTCTCTTTCAGAGAAACGCATGTGAATTTCTGTGGAATGCTTGTAAGTAGCTTAAGGCACTTTCAAAGGAAAGTGATTTTCTCTGAAAGGACAGCATTTAGAAAATGAAACAACACTCCATTCACTTCGCACAGTGAATTGAAGTGTTGGAACAGACTACTTCTCTTTCAGAGAAACAGATATGAGTTTCTTGTGAATGCTTGTAAGTAGCTTAAGGTACTTTCAAAGGAAAGTGATTTTCTCTGAAAGGACAGCATTTAGAAAGTGAAGCAACACTCCATTAACTACGCACAGTGAATTGAAGTGTTGGAATAGACTGCTTCTCTTTCAGAAAAATGCACGTGAGTTTCTTGTGAATGCTTGTAAGTAGCTTAAGGCACTTTCAAAGGAAAGTGATTGTCTCTGAAAAGACAGCATTTAGAAAGTGAAGCAACACTCCATTCACTTCGCACAGTGAATTGAAGTGTTGGAACAGACTGCTTCTTTTTCAGAGAAACACATGTGAATTTCTATTGAATGCTTGTAAGTAGCTTAAGGCACTTTCAAAGGAAAGTGATTTTCTCTGAAAGGACAGCATTTAGAAAGTGAAGCAACACTCCATTCACTACGCACAGTGAATTGAAGTGTTGGAACAGACTGCTTCTCTTTCAGAAAAATGCATGTGAGTTTCTTGTGAATGCTTGTAAGTAGCTTAAGGCACTTTCAAAGGAAAGTGATTTTCTCTGAAAGGACAGCATTTAGAAAGTGAAGCAACACTCCATTCACTTCGCACAGTGAATTGAAGTGTTGGAATAGACTGCTTCTTTTTCAGAGAAACGCATGTGAATTTCTGTGGAATGCTTGAAAGTAGCTTAAGGCACTTTCAAAGGAAAGTGATTTTCTCTGAAAGGACAGCATTTAGAAAGTGAAGCAACACTCCATTCACTTCGCACAGTGAATTGAAGTGTTGGAACAGACTGCTTCTCTTTCAGTGAAACTCATTTGAATTTCTGTTGAATGCTTGTAAGTAGCCTAAGGCACTTTCAAAGGAAAGTGATTTTCTCTGAAAGGACAGCATTTAGAAAGTGAAGCAACACTCCATTCACTTCGCACAGTGAATTGAAGTGTTGGAACAGACAGCTTCTCTTTCATAGAAACGCATTTGAGTTTCCTGTGAATGTGTGTAAGTAGCTTAAGGCACTTTCAAAGGAAAGTGATTTTCTCTGAAAGGACAGCATTTAGAAAGTGAAGCAACACTCCATTCAATTCGCACAGTGAATTGAAGTGTTGGAACAGACTGCTTCTCTTTCAATGAAACGCATGTGAATTTCTGTTGAATGCTTGTAAGTAGCCTAAGGCACTTTCAAAGGAAAGTGATTTTCTCTGAAAGGACAGCATTTAGAAAGTGAAACAACACTCCATTCACTTCGCACAGTGAATTGAAGTGTTGGAACAGACAGCTTCTCTTTCATAGAAACGCATTAGAGTTTCCTGTGAATGTGTGTAAGTAGCTTAAGGCACTTTCAAAGGAAAGTGATTTTCTCTGAAAGGACAGCATTTAGAAAGTGAAACAACACTCCATTCAGTTAGCACAGTGAATTGAAGTGTTGGAACAGACTGCTTCTCTTTCAGAGAAACGCATGTGAATTTCTGTGGAATGCTTGTAAGTAGCTTAAGGCACTTTCAAAGGAAAGTGATTTTCTCTGAAAGGACAGCATTTAGAAAATGAAACAACACTCCATTCACTTCGCACAGTGAATTGAAGTGTTGAAACAGACTACTTCTCTTTCAGAGAAACAGATATGAGTTTTTTGTGAATGCTTGTAAGTAGCTTAAGGTACTTTCAAAGGAAAGTGATTTTCTCTGAAAGGACAGCATTTAGAAAGTGAAGCAACACTCCATTAACTACGCACAGTGAATTGAAGTGTTGGAATAGACTGCTTCTCTTTCAGAAAAATGCACGTGAGTTTCTTGTGAATGCTTGTAAGTAGCTTAAGGCACTTTCAAAGGAAAGTGATTGTCTCTGAAAGGACAGCATTTAGAAAGTGAAGCAACACTCCATTCAGTTCGCACAGTGAATTGAAGTGTTGGAACAGACTGCTTCTTTTTCAGAGAAACACATGTGAATTTCTATTGAATGCTTGTAAGTAGCTTAAGGCACTTTCAAAGGAAAGTGATTTTCTCTGAAAGGACAGCATTTAGAAAGTGAAGCAACACTCCATTCACTACGCACAGTGAATTGAAGTGTTGGAACAGACTGCTTCTCTTTCAGAAAAATGCATGTGAGTTTCTTGTGAATGCTTGTAAGTAGCTTAAGGCACTTTCAAAGGAAAGTGATTTTCTCTGAAAGGACAGCATTTAGAAAGTGAAGGAGCACTCCATTCACTTCGCACAGTGAATTGAAGTGTTGGAATAGACTGCTTCTTTTTCAGAGAAACGCATGTGAATTTCTATTGAATGCTTGTAAGTAGCTTAAGGCACTTTCAAAGGAAAGTGATTCTCTCTGAAAGGACAGCATTTAGAAAGTGAAGCAACACTCCATTCACTTCGCACAGTGAATTGAAGTGTTGGAACAGACTGCTTCTCTTTCAGCGAAACTCATTTGAATTTCTGTTGAATGCTTGTAAGTAGCCTAAGGCACTTTCAAAGGAAAGTGATTTTTTTCTGAAAGGACAGCATTTAGAAAGTGAAGCAACACTCCATTCACTTCGCACAGTGAATTGAAGTGTTGGAACAGACAGCTTCTCTTTCATAGAAACGCATTTGAGTTTCCTGTGAATGTGTGTAAGTAGCTTAAGGCACTTTCAAAGGAAAGTGATTTTCTCTGAAAGGACAGCATTTAGAAAGTGAAACAACACTCCATTCAGTTAGCACAGTGAATTGAAGTGTTGGAACAGACTGCATCTCTTTCAGAGAAACGCATGTGAATTTCTGTGGAATGCTTGTAAGTAGCTTAAGGCACTTTCAAAGGAAAGTGTTTTTCTCTAAAAGGACAGCATTTAGAAAATGAAACAACACTCCATTCACTTCGCACAGTGAATTGAAGTGTTGGAACAGACTGCTTCTCTTTCAGAGAAACAGATATGAGTTTTTTGTGAATGCTTGTAAGTAGCTTAAGGCACTTTCAAAGGAAAGTGATTTTCTCTGAAAGGACAGCATTTAGAAAGTGAAGCAACACTCCATTCACTTCGCACAGTGAATTGAAGTGTTGGCACAGACTGCTTCTCTTTCAGAAAAATGCATGTGAGTTTCTTGTGAATGCTTGTAAGTAGCTTAAGGCACTTTCAAAGGAAAGTGATTTTCTCTGAAAGGACAGCATTTAGAAAGTGAAGCAACACTCCATTCACTTCGCACAGTGAATTGAAGTGTTGGAACAGACTGCTTCTTTTTCAGAGAAACACATGTGAATTTCTATTGAATGCTTTTATGTAGCTTAAGGCACTTTCAAAGGAAAGTGATTTTCTCTGAAAGGACAGCATTTAGAAAATGAAGCAACACTCCCTTCACTAAGCACAGTGAATTGAAGTGTTGGAACAGACTGCTTCTCTTTCAGTGAAATGCATGTGAACTTCTGTTGAATGCTTGTAAGAGGCTTAAGGCACTTTCAAAGGAAAGTGATTTTCTCTGAAAGGACAGCATTTAGAAAGTGAAGCAACACTCCATTCACTTCGCACAGTGAATTGAAGTGTTGGAACAGACAGCTTCTCTTTCATAGAAACGCATTTGAGTTTCCTGTGAATGTGTGTAAGTAGCTTAAGGCACTCTCAAAGGAAAGTGATTTTCTCTGAAAGGACAGCATTTAGAAAGTGAAACAACACTCCATTCAGTTAGCACAGTGAATTGAAGTGTTGGAACAGACTGCTTCTCTTTCAGAGAAACGCATGTGAATTTCTGTTGAATGCTTGTAAGTAGCTTAAGGCACTTTCATAGGAAAGTGATTTTCTCTGAAATGACAGCATTTAGAAAATGAAACAACACTCCATTCACTTCGCACAGTGAATTGAAGTGTTGGAACAGACTACTTCTCTTTCAGAGAAACAGATATGAGTTTCTTGTGAATGCTTGTAAGTAGCTTAAGGTACTTTCAAAGGAAAGTGATTTTCTCTGAAAGGACAGCATTTAGAAAGTGAAGCAACACTCCATTAACTACGCACAGTGAATTGAAGTGTTGGAATAGACTGCTTCTCTTTCAGAAAAATGCACGTGAGTTTCTTGTGAATGCTTGTAAGTAGCTTAAGGCACTTTCAAAGGAAAGTGATTGTCTCTGAAAGGACAGCATTTAGAAAGTGAAGCAACACTCCATTCACTTCGCACAGTGAATTGAAGTGTGGGAACAGACTGCTTCTTTTTCAGAGAAACACATGTGAATTTCTATTGAATGCTTGTAAGTAGCTTAAGGCACTTTCAAAGGAAAGTGATTTTCTCTGAAAGGACAGCATTTAGAAAGTGAAGCAACACTCCATTCACTACGCACAGTGAATTGAAGTGTTGGAACAGACTGCTTCTCTTTCAGAAAAATGCATGTGAGTTTCTTGTGAATGCTTGTAAGTAGCTTAAGGCACTTTCAAAGGAAAGTGATTTTCTCTGAAAGGACAGCATTTAGAAAGTGAAGGAACACTCCATTCACTTCGCACAGTGAATTGAAGTGTTGGAATAGACTGCTTCTTTTTCAGAGAAACGCATGTGAATTTCTGTTGAATGCTTGTAAGTAGCTTAAGGCACTTTCAAAGGAAAGTGATTTTCTCTGAAAGGACAGCATTTAGAAAGTGAAGCAACACTCCATTCACTTCGCACAGTGAATTGAAGTGTTGGAACAGACTGCTTCTCTTTCAGTGAAACTCATTTGAATTTCTGTTGAATGCTTGTAAGTAGCCTAAGGCACTTTCAAAGGAAAGTGATTTTCTCTGAAAGGACAGCATTTAGAAAGTGAAGCAACACTCCATTCACTTCGCACAGTGAATTGAAGTGTTGGAACAGACTGCTTCTCTTTCAGTGAAACTCATTTGAATTTCTGTTGAATGCTTGTAAGTAGCCTAAGGCACTTTCAAAGGAAAGTGATTTTCTCTGAAAGGACAGCATTTAGAAAGTGAAGCAACACTCCATTCACTTCGCACAGTGAATTGAAGTGTTGGAACAGACAGCTTCTCTTTCATAGAAACGCATTTGAGTTTCCTGTGAATGTGTGTAAGTAGCTTAAGGCACTTTCAAAGGAAAGTGATTTTCTCTGAAAGGACAGCATTTAGAAAGTGAAACAACACTCCATTCAGTTAGCACAGTGAATTGAAGTGTTGGAACAGACTGCTTCTCTTTCAGAGAAACGCATGTGAATTTCTGTGGAATGCTTGTAAGTAGCTTAAGGCACTTTCAAAGGAAAGTGATTTTCTCTGAAAGGACAGCATTTAGAAAATGAAACAACACTCCATTCACTTCGCACAGTGAATTGAAGTGTTGGAACAGACTACTTCTCTTTCAGAGAAACAGATATGAGTTTCTTGTGAATGCTTGTAAGTAGCTTAAGGTACTTTCAAAGGAAAGTGATTTTCTCTGAAAGGACAGCATTTAGAAAGTGAAGCAACACTCCATTAACTACGCACAGTGAATTGAAGTGTTGGAATAGACTGCTTCTCTTTCAGAAAAATGCACGTGAGTTTCTTGTGAATGCTTGTAAGTAGCTTAAGGCACTTTCAAAGGAAAGTGATTGTCTCTGAAAGGACAGCATTTAGAAAGTGAAGCAACACTCCATTCACTTCGCACAGTGAATTGAAGTGTTGGAACAGACTGCTTCTTTTTCAGAGAAACACATGTGAATTTCTATTGAATGCTTGTAAGTAGCTTAAGGCACTTTCAAAGGAAAGTGATTTTCTCTGAAAGGACAGCATTTAGAAAGTGAAGCAACACTCCATTCACTACGCACAGTGAATTGAAGTGTTGGAACAGACTGCTTCTCTTTCAGAAAAATGCATGTGAGTTTCTTGTGAATGCTTGTAAGTAGCTTAAGGCACTTTCAAAGGAAAGTGATTTTCTCTGAAAGGACAGCATTTAGAAAGTGAAGCAACACTCCATTCACTTCGCACAGTGAATTGAAGTGTTGGAATAGACTGCTTCTTTTTCAGAGAAACGCATGTGAATTTCTGTTGAATGCTTGTAAGTAGCTTAAGGCACTTTCAAAGGAAAGTGATTTTCTCTGAAAGGACAGCATTTAGAAAGTGAAGCAACACTCCATTCACTTCGCACAGTGAATTGAAGTGTTGGAACAGACTGCTTCTCTTTCAGTGAAACTCATTTGAATTTCTGTTGAATGCTTGTAAGTAGCCTAAGGCACTTTCAAAGGAAAGTGATTTTCTCTGAAAGGACAGCATTTAGAAAGTGAAGCAACACTCCATTCACTTCGCACAGTGAATTGAAGTGTTGGAACAGACTGCTTCTCTTTCAGTGAAACTCATTTGAATTTCTGTTGAATGCTTGTAAGTAGCCTAAGGCACTTTCAAAGGAAAGTGATTTTCTCTGAAAGGACAGCATTTAGAAAGTGAAGCAACACTCCATTCACTTCGCACAGTAAATTGAAGTGTTGGAACAGACAGCTTCTCTTTCATAGAAACGCATTTGAGTTTCCTGTGAATGTGTGTAAGTAGCTTAAGGCACTTTCAAAGGAAAGTGATTTTCTCTGAAAGGACAGCATTTAGAAAGTGAAACAACACTCCATTCAGTTAGCACAGTGAATTGAAGTGTTGGAACAGACTGCTTCTCTTTCAGAGAAACGCATGTGAATTTCTGTGGAATGCTTGTAAGTAGCTTAAGGCACTTTCAAAGGAAAGTGATTTTCTCTGAAAGGACAGCATTTAGAAAATGAAACAACACTCCATTCACTTCGCACAGTGAATTGAAGTGTTGGAACAGACTACTTCTCTTTCAGAGAAACAGATATGAGTTTCTTGTGAATGCTTGTAAGTAGCTTAAGGTACTTTCAAAGGAAAGTGATTTTCTCTGAAAGGACAGCATTTAGAAAGTGAAGCAACACTCCATTAACTACGCACAGTGAATTGAAGTGTTGGAATAGACTGCTTCTCTTTCAGAAAAATGCACGTGAGTTTCTTGTGAATGCTTGTAAGTAGCTTAAGGCACTTTCAAAGGAAAGTGATTGTCTCTGAAAGGACAGCATGTAGAAAGTGAAGCAACACTCCATTCACTTCGCACAGTGAATTGAAGTGTTGGAACAGACTGCTTCTTTTTCAGAGAAACACATGTGAATTTCTATTGAATGCTTGTAAGTAGCTTAAGGCACTTTCAAAGGAAAGTGATTTTCTCTGAAAGGACAGCATTTAGAAAGTGAAGCAACACTCCATTCACTACGCACAGTGAATTGAAGTGTTGGAACAGACTGCTTCTCTTTCAGAAAATTGCATGTGAGTTTCTTGTGAATGCTTGTAAGTAGCTTAAGGCACTTTCAAAGGAAAGTGATTTTCTCTGAAAGGACAGCATTTAGAAAGTGAAGCAACACTCCATTCACTTCGCACAGTGAATTGAAGTGTTGGAATAGACTGCTTCTTTTTCAGAGAAACGCATGTGAATTTCTGTGGAATGCTTGAAAGTAGCTTAAGGCACTTTCAAAGGAAAGTGATTTTCTCTGAAAGGACAGCATTTAGAAAGTGAAGCAACACTCCATTCACTTCGCACAGTGAATTGAAGTGTTGGAACAGACTGCTTCTCTTTCAGTGAAACTCATTTGAATTTCTGTTGAATGCTTGTAAGTAGCCTAAGGCACTTTCAAAGGAAAGTGATTTTCTCTGAAAGGACAGCATTTAGAAAGTGATGCAACACTCCATTCACTTCGCACAGTGAATTGAAGTGTTGGAACAGACAGCTTCTCTTTCATAGAAACGCATTTGAGTTTCCTGTGAATGTGTGTAAGTAGCTTAAGGCACTTTCAAAGGAAAGTGATTTTCTCTGAAAGGACAGCATTTAGAAAGTGAAGCAACACTCCATTCAATTCGCACAGTGAATTGAAGTGTTGGAACAGACTGCTTCTCTTTCAATGAAACGCATGTGAATTTCTGTTGAATGCTTGTAAGTAGCCTAAGGCACTTTCAAAGGAAAGTGATTTTCTCTGAAAGGACAGCATTTAGAAAGTGAAACAACACTCCATTCACTTCGCACAGTGAATTGAAGTGTTGGAACAGACAGCTTCTCTTTCATAGAAACGCATTTGAGTTTCCTGTGAATGTGTGTAAGTAGCTTAAGGCACTCTCAAAGGAAAGTGATTTTCTCTGAAAGGACAGCATTTAGAAAGTGAAACAACACTCCATTCAGTTAGCACAGTGAATTGAAGTGTTGGAACAGACTGCTTCTCTTTCAGAGAAACGCATGTGAATTTCTGTGGAATGCTTGTAAGTAGCTTAAGGCACTTTCAAAGGAAAGTGATTTTCTCTGAAAGGACAGCATTTAGAAAATGAAACAACACTCCATTCACTTCGCACAGTGAATTGAAGTGTTGGAACAGACTACTTCTCTTTCAGAGAAACAGATATGAGTTTCTTGTGAATGCTTGTAAGTAGCTTAAGGTACTTTCAAAGGAAAGTGATTTTCTCTGAAAGGACAGCATTTAGAAAGTGAAGCAACACTCCATTAACTACGCACAGTGAATTGAAGTGTTGGAATAGACTGCTTCTCTTTCAGAAAAATGCACGTGAGTTTCTTGTGAATGCTTGTAAGTAGCTTAAGGCACTTTCAAAGGAAAGTGATTGTCTCTGAAAGGACAGCATGTAGAAAGTGACGCAACACTCCATTCACTTCGCACAGTGAATTGAAGTGTTGGAACAGACTGCTTCTTTTTCAGAGAAACACATGTGAATTTCTATTGAATGCTTGTATGTAGCTTAAGGCACTTTCAAAGGAAAGTGATTTTCTCTGAAAGGACAGCATTTAGAAAGTGAAGCAACACTCCATTCACTACGCACAGTGAATTGAAGTGTTGGAACAGACTGCTTCTCTTTCAGAAAAATGCATGTGAGTTTCTGGTGAATGCTTGTAAGTAGCTTAAGGCACTTTCAAAGGAAAGTGATTTTCTCTGAAAGGACAGCATTTAGAAAGTGAAGCAACACTCCATTCACTTCGCACAGTGAATTGAAGTGTTGGAATAGACTGCTTCTTTTTCAGAGAAACGCATGTGAATTTCTGTGGAATGCTTGAAAGTAGCTTAAGGCACTTTCAAAGGAAAGTGATTTTCTCTGAAAGGACAGCATTTACAAAGTGAAGCAACACTCCATTCACTTCGCACAGTGAATTGAAGTGTTGGAACAGACTGCTTCTCTTTCAGTGAAACTCATTTGAATTTCTGTTGAATGCTTGTAAGTAGCCTAAGGCACTTTCAAAGGAAAGTGATTTTCTCTGAAAGGACAGCATTTAGAAAGTGAAGCAACACTCCATTCACTTCGCACAGTGAATTGAAGTGATGGAACAGACAGCTTCTCTTTCATAGAAACGCATTTGAGTTTCCTGTGAATGTGTGTAAGTAGCTTAAGGCACTTTCAAAGGAAAGTGATTTTCTCTGAAAGGACAGCATTTAGAAAGTGAAGCAACACTCCATTCAATTCGCACAGTGAATTGAAGTGTTGGAACAGACTGCTTCTCTTTCAATGAAACGCATGTGAATTTCTGTTGAATGCTTGTAAGTAGCCTAAGGCACTTTCAAAGGAAAGTGATTTTCTCTGAAAGGACAGCATTTAGAAAGTGAAACAACACTCCATTCACTTCGCACAGTGAATTGAAGTGTTGGAACAGACAGCTTCTCTTTCATAGAAACGCATTAGAGTTTCCTGTGAATGTGTGTAAGTAGCTTAAGGCACTTTCAAAGGAAAGTGATTTTCTCTGAAAGGACAGCATTTAGAAAGTGAAACAACACTCCATTCAGTTAGCACAGTGAATTGAAGTGTTGGAACAGACTGCTTCTCTTTCAGAGAAACGCATGTGAATTTCTGTGGAATGCTTGTAAGTAGCTTAAGGCACTTTCAAAGGAAAGTGATTTTCTCTGAAAGGACAGCATTTAGAAAATGAAACAACACTCCATTCACTTCGCACAGTGAATTGAAGTGTTGAAACAGACTACTTCTCTTTCAGAGAAACAGATATGAGTTTTTTGTGAATGCTTGTAAGTAGCTTAAGGTACTTTCAAAGGAAAGTGATTTTCTCTGAAAGGACAGCATTTAGAAAGTGAAGCAACACTCCATTAACTACGCACAGTGAATTGAAGTGTTGGAATAGACTGCTTCTCTTTCAGAAAAATGCACGTGAGTTTCTTGTGAATGCTTGTAAGTAGCTTAAGGCACTTTCAAAGGAAAGTGATTGTCTCTGAAAGGACAGCATTTAGAAAGTGAAGCAACACTCCATTCAGTTCGCACAGTGAATTGAAGTGTTGGAACAGACTGCTTCTTTTTCAGAGAAACACATGTGAATTTCTATTGAATGCTTGTAAGTAGCTTAAGGCACTTTCAAAGGAAAGTGATTTTCTCTGAAAGGACAGCATTTAGAAAGTGAAGGAGCACTCCATTCACTTCGCACAGTGAATTGAAGTGTTGGAACAGACTGCTTCTCTTTCAGAAAAATGCATGTGAGTTTCTTGTGAATGCTTGTAAGTAGCTTAAGGCACTTTCAAAGGAAAGTGATTTTCTCTGAAAGGACAGCATTTAGAAAGTGAAGGAGCACTCCATTCACTTCGCACAGTGAATTGAAGTGTTGGAATAGACTGCTTCTTTTTCAGAGAAACGCATGTGAATTTCTATTGAATGCTTGTAAGTAGCTTAAGGCACTTTCAAAGGAAAGTGATTCTCTCTGAAAGGACAGCATTTAGAAAGTGAAGCAACACTCCATTCACTTCGCACAGTGAATTGAAATGTTGGAACAGACTGCTTCTCTTTCAGCGAAACTCATTTGAATTTCTGTTGAATGCTTGTAAGTAGCCTAAGGCACTTTCAAAGGAAAGTGATTTTTTCTGAAAGGACAGCATTTAGAAAGTGAAGCAACACTCCATTCACTTCGCACAGTGAATTGAAGTGTTGGAACAGACAGCTTCTCTTTCATAGAAACGCATTTGAGTTTCCTGTGAATGTGTGTAAGTAGCTTAAGGCACTTTCAAAGGAAAGTGATTTTCTCTGAAAGGACAGCATTTAGAAAGTGAAACAACACTCCATTCAGTTAGCACAGTGAATTGAAGTGTTGGAACAGACTGCATCTCTTTCAGAGAAACGCATGTGAATTTCTGTGGAATGCTTGTAAGTAGCTTAAGGCACTTTCAAAGGAAAGTGATTTTCTCTAAAAGGACAGCATTTAGAAAATGAAACAACACTCCATTCACTTCGCACAGTGAATTGAAGTGTTGGAACAGACTGCTTCTCTTTCAGAGAAACAGATATGAGTTTTTTGTGAATGCTTGTAAGTAGCTTAAGGCACTTTCAAAGGAAAGTGATTTTCTCTGAAAGGACAGCATTTAGAAAGTGAAGCAACACTCCATTCACTTCGCACAGTGAATTGAAGTGTTGGCACAGACTGCTTCTCTTTCAGAAAAATGCATGTGAGTTTCTTGTGAATGCTTGTAAGTAGCTTAAGGCACTTTCAAAGGAAAGTGATTTTCTCTGAAAGGACAGCATTTAGAAAGTGAAGCAACACTCCATTCACTTCGCACAGTGAATTGAAGTGTTGGAACAGACTGCTTCTTTTTCAGAGAAACACATGTGAATTTCTATTGAATGCTTTTATGTAGCTTAAGGCACTTTCAAAGGAAAGTGATTTTCTCTGAAAGGACAGCATTTAGAAAATGAAGCAACACTCCCTTCACTAAGCACAGTGAATTGAAGTGTTGGAACAGACTGCTTCTCTTTCAGTGAAATGCATGTGAACTTCTGTTGAATGCTTGTAAGAGGCTTAAGGCACTTTCAAAGGAAAGTGATTTTCTCTGAAAGGACAGCATTTAGAAAGTGAAGCAACACTCCATTCACTTCGCACAGTGAATTGAAGTGTTGGAACAGACAGCTTCTCTTTCATAGAAACACATTTGAGTTTCCTGTGAATGTGTGTAAGTAGCTTAAGGCACTCTCAAAGGAAAGTGATTTTCTCTGAAAGGACAGCATTTAGAAAGTGAAACAACACTCCATTCAGTTAGCACAGTGAATTGAAGTGTTGGAACAGACTGCTTCTCTTTCAGAGAAACGCATGTGAATTTCTGTGGAATTCTTGTAAGTAGCTTAAGGCACTTTCAAAGGAAAGTGATTTTCTCTGAAATGACAGCATTTAGAAAATGAAACAACACTCCATTCACTTCGCACAGTGAATTGAAGTGTTGGAACAGACTACTTCTCTTTCAGAGAAACAGATATGAGTTTTTTGTGAATGCTTGTAAGTAGCTTAAGGCACTTTCAAAGGAAACTGATTTTCTCTGAAAAGACAGCATTTAGAAAGTGAAGCAACACTCCATTCACTACGCACAGTGAATTGAAGTGTTGGAACAGACTGCTTCTCTTTCAGAAAAATGCATGTGAGTTTCTTGTGAATGCTTGTAAGTAGCTTAAGGCACTTTCAAAGGAAAGTGATTGTCTCTGAAAGGACAGCATTTAGAAAGTGAAGCAACACTCCATTCACTTCGCACAGTGAATTGAAGTGTTGGAACAGACTGCTTCTTTTTCAGAGAAATACATGTGAATTTCTATTGAATGCTTGTAAGTAGCTTAAGGCACTTTCAAAGAAAAGTGATTTTCTCGGAAAGGACAGCATTTAGAAAGTGAAGCAACACTCAATTCACTTCGCACAGTGAATTGAAGTGTTGGAACAGACTGCTTCTTTTTCAGAGAAACGCATGTGAGTTTCTGTGGAATGCTTGTAAGTAGCTTAAGGCACTTTCAAAGGAAAGTGATTTTCTCTGAAAGGACAGCATTTAGAAAGTGAAGTAACACTCCATTCACTTTGCACAGTGAATTGAAGTGTTGAAACAGACTGCTTCTCTTTCAGAGAATTGCATGTGAGTTTCTTGTGAATGCTTGTAAGTTGCTTAAGGCAGTTTCAAAAGAGAGTGAATTTCTCTAAAAGGAGAGCATTTAGAAAGTGAAGCAACATTCCATTCACTTCGCACAGTGAATTGAAGTGTTGGAACAGACTGCTGCTCTTTCAGAGAAACAGATGTGAGTTTCTTGTGAATGCTTGTAAGTAGCTTAAGGCAGTTTCAAAAGAGAGTGATTTTCTCTAAAAGGAGAGTATATAGAAAGTGAAGCAACACTCCATTCACTTCGCACAGTGAATTGAAATGTTGAAACAAACTGCTTCTCTTTCAGAAAAATGCATGTGAGTTTCTTGTGAATGCTTGCAAGTAGCTTGAGGCACTTTCAAAGGAAAGTGATTTTCTCTGAAAGGACAGCATTTAGAAAGTGAAGCAACACTCCATTCACTTCGCACAGTGAATTGAAGTGTTGGAACAGACAGCTTCTATTTCATAGAAACGCATTTGAGTTTCCTGTGAATGTGGGTAAGTAGCTTAAGGCACTTTCAAAGGGAAGTGATTTTCTCTGAAAGGACAGCATTTAGAAAGTGAAGCAACACTCCATTCACTACGCACAATGAATTGAAGTGTTGGAACAGACTGCTTCTCTTTCAGAAAAATGCATGTGAGTTTCTTGTGAATGCTTGTAAGTAGCTTAAGGCACTTTCAAAGGAAAGTGATTTTCTCTGAAAGGACAGCATTTAGAAAGTGTAGCAACACTCCATTCACTTCGCACAGTGAATTCAAGTGTTGGAACAGACAGCTTCTCTTTCATAGAAACGCATTTGAGTTTCCTATGAATGTGGGTAAGTAGCTTAAGGCACTTTCAAAGGGAAGTGATTTTCTCTGAAAGGACAGCATTTAGAAAGTGAAGCAACACTCCATTCACTACGCACAGTGAATTGAAGTGTTGGAATAGACTGCTTCTCTTTCAGAAAAATGCACGTGAGTTTCTTGTGAATGCTTGTAAGTAGCTTAAGGCACTTTCAAAGGAAAGTGATTTTCTCTGAAAGGACAGCATTTAGAAAGTGAAGCAACACTCCATCCACTTCGCACAGTGAATTGAAGTGTTGGAACAGACTGCTTCTTTTTCAGAGAAACACATGTGAATTTCTATTGAATGCTTGTAAGTAGCTTAAGGCACTTTCAAAGGAAAGTGATTTTCTCTGAAAGGACAGCATTTAGAAAGTGAAGCAACACTCCATTCACTACGCACAGTGAATTGAAGTGTTGGAACAGACTGCTTCTCTTTCAGAAAAATGCATGTGAGTTTCTTGTGAATGCTTGTAAGTAGCTTAAGGCACTTTCAAAGGAAAGTGATTTTCTCTGAAAGGACAGCATTTAGAAAGTGAAGCAACACTCCATTCACTTCGCACAGTGAATTGAAGTGTTGGAACAGACTGCTTCTTTTTCAGAGAAACGCATGTGAATTTCTGTGGAATGCTTGTAAGTAGCTTAAGGCACTTTCAAAGGAAAGTGATTTTCTCTGAAAGGACAGCATTTAGAAAGTGAAGCAGCACTGCATTCACTTCGCACAGTGAATTGAAGTGTTGGAACAGACAGCTTCTCTTTCATAGAAACGCATTTGAGTTTCCTGTGAATGTGTGTAAGTAGCTTAAGGCACTTTCAAAGGAAAGTGATTTTCTCTGAAAGGACAGCATTTAGAAAGTGAAGCAGCACTGCATTCACTTCGCACAGTGAGTTGAAGTGTTGGAACAGACTGCTTCTCTTTCAGTGAAATGCATGTGAATTTCTGTTGAATGCTTGTAAGTAGCTTAAGGCACTTTCAAAGGAAAGTGATTTTCTCTGAAAGGACAGCATTTAGAAAGTGAAGCAACACTCCATTCAGTTCGCACAGTGAATTGAAGTGTTGGAACAGACTGCTTCTCTTTCAGTGAAATGCATGTGAATTTCTGTTGAATGCTTGTAAGTAGCTTAAGGCACTTTCAAAGGAAAGTGATTTTCTCTGAAAGGACAGCATTTAGAAAGTGAAGCAACACTCCATTCACTTCGCACAGTGAATTGAAGTGTTGGAACAGACAGCTTCTCTTTCATAGAAACGCATTTGAGTTTCCTGTGAATGTGTGTAAGTAGCTTAAGGTACTTTCAAAGGAAAGTGATTTTCTCTGAAAGGACAGCATTTAGAAAGTGAAGCAACACTCCATTCAATTCGCACAGTGAATTGAAGTGTTGGAACAGACTGCTTCTCTCTCAGTGAAACGCATGTGAATTTCTGTTGAATGCTTTTAAGTAGCCTAAGGCACTTTCAAAGGAAAGTGATTTTCTCTGAAAGGACAGCATTTAGAAAGTTAAACAACACTCCATTCACTTCGCACAGTGAATTGAAGTGTTGGAACAGACAGCTTCTCTTTCATAGAAACGCATTTGAGTTTCCTGTGAATGTGTGTAAGTAGCTTAAGGCACTCTCAAAGGAAAGTGATTTTCTCTGAAAGGACAGCATTTAGAAAGTGAAACAACACTCCATTCAGTTAGCACAGTGAATTGAAGTGTTGGAACAGACTGCTTCTCTTTCAGAGAAACGCATGTGAATTTCTGTGGAATGCTTGTAAGTAGCTTAAGGCACTTTCAAAGGAAAGTGATTTTCTCTGAAAGGACAGCATTTAGAAAATGAAACAACACTCCATTCACTTCGCACAGTGAATTGAAGTGTTGGAACAGACTACTTCTCTTTCAGAGAAACAGATATGAGTTTCTTGTGAAAGCTTGTAAGTAGCTTAAGGTACTTTCAAAGGAAAGTGATTTTCTCTGAAAGGCCAGCATTTAGAAAGTGAAGCAACACTCCATTAACTACGCACAGTGAATTGAAGTGTTGGAATAGACTGCTTCTCTTTCAGAAAAATGCACGTGAGTTTCTTGTGAATGCTTGTAAGTAGCTTAAGGCACTTTCAAAGGAAAGTGATTGTCTCTGAAAGGACAGCATGTAGAAAGTGAAGCAACACTCCATTCACTTCGCACAGTGAATTGAAGTGTTGGAACAGACTGCTTCTTTTTCAGAGAAACACATGTGAATTTCTATTGAATGCTTGTAAGTAGCTTAAGGCACTTTCAAAGGAAAGTGATTTTCTCTGAAAGGACAGCATTTAGAAAGTGAAGCAACACTCCATTCACTACGCACAGTGAATTGAAGTGTTGGAACAGACTGCTTCTCTTTCAGAAAAATGCATGTGAGTTTCTTGTGAATGCTTGTAAGTAGCTTAAGGCACTTTCAAAGGAAAGTGATTTTCTCTGAAAGGACAGCATTTAGAAAGTGAAGCAACACTCCATTCACTTCGCACAGTGAATTGAAGTGTTGGAATAGACTGCTTCTTTTTCAGAGAAACGCATGTGAATTTCTGTTGAATGCTTGTAAGTAGCTTAAGGCACTTTCAAAGGAAAGTGATTTTCTCTGAAAGGACAGCATTTAGAAAGTGAAGCAACACTCCATTCACTTCGCACAGTGAATTGAAGTGTTGGAACAGACTGCTTCTCTTTCAGTGAAACTCATTTGAATTTCTGTTGAATGCTTGTAAGTAGCCTAAGGCACTTTCAAAGGAAAGTGATTTTCTCTGAAAGGACAGCATTTAGAAAGTGAAGCAACACTCCATTCACTTCGCACAGTGAATTGAAGTGTTGGAACAGACAGCTTCTCTTTCATAGAAACGCATTTGAGTTTCCTGTGAATGTGTGTAAGTAGCTTAAGGCACTTTCAAAGGAAAGTGATTTTCTCTGAAAGGACAGCATTTAGAAAGTGAAACAACACTCCATTCAGTTAGCACAGTGAATTGAAGTGTTGGAACAGACTGCTTCTCTTTCAGAGAAACGCATGTGAATTTCTGTGGAATGCTTGTAAGTAGCTTAAGGCACTTTCAAAGGAAAGTGATTTTCTCTGAAAGGACAGCATTTAGAAAATGAAACAACACTCCATTCACTTCGCACAGTGAATTGAAGTGTTGGAACAGACTACTTCTCTTTCAGAGAAACAGATATGAGTTTCTTGTGAATGCTTGTAAGTAGCTTAAGGTACTTTCAAAGGAAAGTGATTTTCTCTGAAAGGACAGCATTTAGAAAGTGAAGCAACACTCCATTAACTACGCACAGTGAATTGAAGTGTTGGAATAGACTGCTTCTCTTTCAGAAAAATGCACGTGAGTTTCTTGTGAATGCTTGTAAGTAGCTTAAGGCACTTTCAAAGGAAAGTGATTGTCTCTGAAAAGACAGCATTTAGAAAGTGAAGCAACACTCCATTCACTTCGCACAGTGAATTGAAGTGTTGGAACAGACTGCTTCTTTTTCAGAGAAACACATGTGAATTTCTATTGAATGCTTGTAAGTAGCTTAAGGCACTTTCAAAGGAAAGTGATTTTCTCTGAAAGGACAGCATTTAGAAAGTGAAGCAACACTCCATTCACTACGCACAGTGAATTGAAGTGTTGGAACAGACTGCTTCTCTTTCAGAAAAATGCATGTGAGTTTCTTGTGAATGCTTGTAAGTAGCTTAAGGCACTTTCAAAGGAAAGTGATTTTCTCTGAAAGGACAGCATTTAGAAAGTGAAGCAACACTCCATTCACTTCGCACAGTGAATTGAAGTGTTGGAATAGACTGCTTCTTTTTCAGAGAAACGCATGTGAATTTCTGTGGAATGCTTGAAAGTAGCTTAAGGCACTTTCAAAGGAAAGTGATTTTCTCTGAAAGGATAGCATTTAGAAAGTGAAGCAACACTCCATTCACTTCGCACAGTGAATTGAAGTGTTGGAACAGACTGCTTCTCTTTCAGTGAAACTCATTTGAATTTCTGATGAATGCTTGTAAGTAGCCTAAGGCACTTTCAAAGGAAAGTGATTTTCTCTGAAAGGACAGCATTTAGAAAGTGATGCAACACTCCATTCACTTCGCACAGTGAATTGAAGTGTTGGAACAGACAGCTTCTCTTTCATAGAAACGCATTTGAGTTTCCTGTGAATGTGTGTAAGTAGCTTAAGGCACTTTCAAAGGAAAGTGATTTTCTCTGAAAGGACAGCATTTAGAAAGTGAAGCAACACTCCATTCAATTCGCACAGTGAATTGAAGTGTTGGAACAGACTGCTTCTCTTTCAATGAAACGCATGTGAATTTCTGTTGAATGCTTGTAAGTAGCCTAAGGCACTTTCAAAGGAAAGTGATTTTCTCTGAAAGGACAGCATTTAGAAAGTGAAACAACACTCCATTCACTTCGCACAGTGAATTGAAGTGTTGGAACAGACAGCTTCTCTTTCATAGAAACGCATTTGAGTTTCCTGTGAATGTGTGTAAGTAGCTTAAGGCACTCTCAAAGGAAAGTGATTTTCTCTGAAAGGACAGCATTTAGAAAGTGAAACAACACTCCATTCAGTTAGCACAGTGAATTGAAGTGTTGGAACAGACTGCTTCTCTTTCAGAGAAACGCATGTGAATTTCTGTGGAATGCTTGTAAGTAGCTTAAGGCACTTTCAAAGGAAAGTGATTTTCTCTGAAAGGACAGCATTTAGAAAATGAAACAACACTCCATTCACTTCGCACAGTGAATTGAAGTGTTGGAACAGACTACTTCTCTTTCAGAGAAACAGATATGAGTTTCTTGTGAATGCTTGTAAGTAGCTTAAGGTACTTTCAAAGGAAAGTGATTTTCTCTGAAAGGACAGCATTTAGAAAGTGAAGCAACACTCCATTAACTACGCACAGTGAATTGAAGTGTTGGAATAGACTGCTTCTCTTTCAGAAAAATGCACGTGAGTTTCTTGTGAATGCTTGTAAGTAGCTTAAGGCACTTTCAAAGGAAAGTGATTGTCTCTGAAAGGACAGCATGTAGAAAGTGAAGCAACACTCCATTCACTTCGCACAGTGAATTGAAGTGTTGGAACAGACTGCTTCTTTTTCAGAGAAACACATGTGAATTTCTATTGAATGCTTGTAAGTAGCTTAAGGCACTTTCAAAGGAAAGTGATTTTCTCTGAAAGGACAGCATTTAGAAAGTGAAGCAACACTCCATTCACTACGCACAGTGAATTGAAGTGTTGGAACAGACTGCTTCTCTTTCAGAAAAATGCATGTGAGTTTCTTGTGAATGCTTGTAAGTAGCTTAAGGCACTTTCAAAGGAAAGTGATTTTCTCTGAAAGGACAGCATTTAGAAAGTGAAGCAACACTCCATTCACTTCGCACAGTGAATTGAAGTGTTGGAATAGACTGCTTCTTTTTCAGAGAAACGCATGTGAATTTCTGTGGAATGCTTGAAAGTAGCTTAAGGCACTTTCAAAGGAAAGTGATTTTCTCTGAAAGGACAGCATTTAGAAAGTGAAGCAACACTCCATTCACTTCGCACAGTGAATTGAAGTGTTGGAACAGACTGCTTCTCTTTCAGTGAAACTCATTTGAATTTCTGTTGAATGCTTGTAAGTAGCCTAAGGCACTTTCAAAGGAAAGTGATTTTCTCTGAAAGGACAGCATTTAGAAAGTGAAGCAACACTCCATTCACTTCGCACAGTGAATTGAAGTGTTGGAACAGACAGCTTCTCTTTCATAGAAACGCATTTGAGTTTCCTGTGAATGTGTGTAAGTAGCTTAAGGCACTTTCAAAGGAAAGTGATTTTCTCTGAAAGGACAGCATTTAGAAAGTGAAGCAACACTCCATTCAATTCGCACAGTGAATTGAAGTGTTGGAACAGACTGCTTCTCTTTCAATGAAACGCATGTGAATTTCTGTTGAATGCTTGTAAGTAGCCTAAGGCACTTTCAAAGGAAAGTGATTTTCTCTGAAAGGACAGCATTTAGAAAGTGAAACAACACTCCATTCACTTCGCACAGTGAATTGAAGTGTTGGAACAGACAGCTTCTCTTTCATAGAAACGCATTAGAGTTTCCTGTGAATGTGTGTAAGTAGCTTAAGGCACTTTCAAAGGAAAGTGATTTTCTCTGAAAGGACAGCATTTAGAAAGTGAAACAACACTCCATTCAGTTAGCACAGTGAATTGAAGTGTTGGAACAGACTGCTTCTCTTTCAGAGAAACGCATGTGAATTTCTGTGGAATGCTTGTAAGTAGCTTAAGGCACTTTCAAAGGAAAGTGATTTTCTCTGAAAGGACAGCATTTAGAAAATGAAACAACACTCCATTCACTTCGCACAGTGAATTGAAGTGTTGAAACAGACTACTTCTCTTTCAGAGAAACAGATATGAGTTTTTTGTGAATGCTTGTAAGTAGCTTAAGGTACTTTCAAAGGAAAGTGATTTTCTCTGAAAGGACAGCATTTAGAAAGTGAAGCAACACTCCATTAACTACGCACAGTGAATTGAAGTGTTGGAATAGACTGCTTCTCTTTCAGAAAAATGCACGTGAGTTTCTTGTGAATGCTTGTAAGTAGCTTAAGGCACTTTCAAAGGAAAGTGATTGTCTCTGAAAGGACAGCATTTAGAAAGTGAAGCAACACTCCATTCAGTTCGCACAGTGAATTGAAGTGTTGGAACAGACTGCTTCTTTTTCAGAGAAACACATGTGAATTTCTATTGAATGCTTGTAAGTAGCTTAAGGCACTTTCAAAGGAAAGTGATTTTCTCTGAAAGGACAGCATTTAGAAAGTGAAGCAACACTCCATTCACTACGCACAGTGAATTGAAGTGTTGGAACAGACTGCTTCTCTTTCAGAAAAATGCATGTGAGTTTCTTGTGAATGCTTGTAAGTAGCTTAAGGCACTTTCAAAGGAAAGTGATTTTCTCTGAAAGGACAGCATTTAGAAAGTGAAGGAGCACT
Organism: Myodes glareolus; assembly: GCF_982192425.1. NCBI lineage: Eukaryota > Metazoa > Chordata > Mammalia > Rodentia > Cricetidae > Myodes > Myodes glareolus. The sequence continues at coordinate 55,064 of NW_028263317.1, forward strand.
CCATTCACTTCGCACAGTGAATTGAAGTGTTGGAATAGACTGCTTCTTTTTCAGAGAAACGCATGTGAATTTCTATTGAATGCTTGTAAGTAGCTTAAGGCACTTTCAAAGGAAAGTGATTCTCTCTGAAAGGACAGCATTTAGAAAGTGAAGCAACACTCCATTCACTTCGCACAGTGAATTGAAGTGTTGGAACAGACTGCTTCTCTTTCAGCGAAACTCATTTGAATTTCTGTTGAATGCTTGTAAGTAGCCTAAGGCACTTTCAAAGGAAAGTGATTTTTTCTGAAAGGACAGCATTTAGAAAGTGAAGCAACACTCCATTCACTTCGCACAGTGAATTGAAGTGTTGGAACAGACAGCTTCTCTTTCATAGAAACGCATTTGAGTTTCCTGTGAATGTGTGTAAGTAGCTTAAGGCACTTTCAAAGGAAAGTGATTTTCTCTGAAAGGACAGCATTTAGAAAGTGAAACAACACTCCATTCAGTTAGCACAGTGAATTGAAGTGTTGGAACAGACTGCATCTCTTTCAGAGAAACGCATGTGAATTTCTGTGGAATGCTTGTAAGTAGCTTAAGGCACTTTCAAAGGAAAGTGATTTTCTCTAAAAGGACAGCATTTAGAAAATGAAACAACACTCCATTCACTTCGCACAGTGAATTGAAGTGTTGGAACAGACTGCTTCTCTTTCAGAGAAACAGATATGAGTTTTTTGTGAATGCTTGTAAGTAGCTTAAGGCACTTTCAAAGGAAAGTGATTTTCTCTGAAAGGACAGCATTTAGAAAGTGAAGCAACACTCCATTCACTTCGCACAGTGAATTGAAGTGTTGGCACAGACTGCTTCTCTTTCAGAAAAATGCATGTGAGTTTCTTGTGAATGCTTGTAAGTAGCTTAAGGCACTTTCAAAGGAAAGTGATTTTCTCTGAAAGGACAGCATTTAGAAAGTGAAGCAACACTCCATTCACTTCGCACAGTGAATTGAAGTGTTGGAACAGACTGCTTCTTTTTCAGAGAAACACATGTGAATTTCTATTGAATGCTTGTAAGTAGCTTAAGGCACTTTCAAAGGAAAGTGATTTTCTCTGAAAGGACAGCATTTAGAAAGTGAAGCAACACTCCATTCACTACGCACAGTGAATTGAAGTGTTGGAACAGACTGCTTCTCTTTCAGAAAAATGCATGTGAGTTTCTTGTGAATGCTTGTAAGTAGCTTAAGGCACTTTCAAAGGAAAGTGATTTTCTCTGAAAGGACAGCATTTAGAAAGTGAAGCAACACTCCATTCACTTCGCACAGTGAATTGAAGTGTTGGAATAGACTGCTTCTTTTTCAGAGGAACGCATGTGAATTTCTGTGGAATGCTTGAAAGTAGCTTAAGGCACTTTCAAAGGAAAGTGATTTTCTCTGAAAGGACAGCATTTAGAAAGTGAAGCAACACTCCATTCACTTCGCACAGTGAATTGAAGTGTTGGAACAGACTGCTTCTCTTTCAGTGAAACTCATTTGAATTTCTGTTGAATGCTTGTAAGTAGCCTAAGGCACTTTCAAAGGAAAGTGATTTTCTCTGAAAGGACAGCATTTAGAAAGTGAAGCAACACTCCATTCACTTCGCACAGTGAATTGAAGTGTTGGAACAGACAGCTTCTCTTTCATAGAAACGCATTTGAGTTTCCTGTGAATGTGTGTAAGTAGCTTAAGGCACTTTCTAAGGAAAGTGATTTTCTCTGAAAGGACAGCATTTAGAAAGTGAAGCAACACTCCATTCAATTCGCACAGTGAATTGAAGTGTTGGAACAGACTGCTTCTCTTTCAATGAAACGCATGTGAATTTCTGTTGAATGCTTGTAAGTAGCCTAAGGCACATTCAAAGGAAAGTGATTTTCTCTGAAAGGACAGCATTTAGAAAGTGAAGCAACACTCCATTCACTTCGCACAGTGAATTGAAGTGTTGGAACAGACAGCTTCTCTTTCATAGAAACGCATTAGAGTTTCCTGTGAATGTGTGTAAGTAGCTTAAGGCACTTTCAAAGGAAAGTGATTTTCTCTGAAAGGACAGCATTTAGAAAGTGAAACAACACTCCATTCAGTTAGCACAGTGAATTGAAGTGTTGGAACAGACTGCTTCTCTTTCAGAGAAACGCATGTGAATTTCTGTGGAATGCTTGTAAGTAGCTTAAGGCACTTTCAAAGGAAAGTGATTTTCTCTGAAAGGACAGCATTTAGAAAATGAAACAACACTCCATTCACTTCGCACAGTGAATTGAAGTGTTGAAACAGACTACTTCTCTTTCAGAGAAACAGATATGAGTTTTTTGTGAATGCTTGTAAGTAGCTTAAGGTACTTTCAAAGGAAAGTGATTTTCTCTGAAAGGACAGCATTTAGAAAGTGAAGCAACACTCCATTAACTACGCACAGTGAATTGAAGTGTTGGAATAGACTGCTTCTCTTTCAGAAAAATGCACGTGAGTTTCTTGTGAATGCTTGTAAGTAGCTTAAGGCCCTTTCAAAGGAAAGTGATTGTCTCTGAAAGGACAGCATTTAGAAAGTGAAGCAACACTCCATTCAGTTCGCACAGTGAATTGAAGTGTTGGAACAGACTGCTTCTTTATCAGAGAAACACATGTGAATTTCTATTGAATGCTTGTAAGTAGCTTAAGGCACTTTCAAAGGAAAGTGATTTTCTCTGAAAGGACAGCATTTAGAAAGTGAAGCAACACTCCATTCACTACGCACAGTGAATTGAAGTGTTGGAACAGACTGCTTCTCTTTCAGAAAAATGCATGTGAGTTTCTTGTGAATGCTTGTAAGTAGCTTAAGGCACTTTCAAAGGAAAGTGATTTTCTCTGAAAGGACAGCATTTAGAAAGTGAAGGAACACTCCATTCACTTCGCACAGTGAATTGAAGTGTTGGAATAGACTGCTTCTTTTTCAGAGAAACGCATGTGAATTTCTATTGAATGCTTGTAAGTAGCTTAAGGCACTTTCAAAGGAAAGTGATTCTCTCTGAAAGGACAGCATTTAGAAAGTGAAGCAACACTCCATTCACTTCGCACAGTGAATTGAAGTGTTGGAACAGACTGCTTCTCTTTCAGTGAAACTCATTTGAATTTCTGTTGAATGCTTGTAAGTAGCCTAAGGCACTTTCAAAGGAAAGTGATTTTTTCTGAAAGGACAGCATTTAGAAAGTGAAGCAACACTCCATTCACTTCGCACAGTGAATTGAAGTGTTGGAACAGACAGCTTCTCTTTCATAGAAACGCATTTGAGTTTCCTGTGAATGTGTGTAAGTAGCTTAAGGCACTTTCAAAGGAAAGTGATTTTCTCTGAAAGGACAGCATTTAGAAAGTGAAACAACACTCCATTCAGTTAGCACAGTGAATTGAAGTGTTGGAACAGACTGCATCTCTTTCAGAGAAACGCATGTGAATTTCTGTGGAATGCTTGTAAGTAGCTAAAGGCACTTTCAAAGGAAAGTGATTTTCTCTGATAGGACAGCATTTAGAAAATGAAACAACACTCCATTCACTTTGCACAGTGAATTGAAGTGTTGGAACAGACTGCTTCTCTTTCAGAGAAACAGATATGAGTTTTTTGTGAATGCTTGTAAGTAGCTTAAGGCACTTTCAAAGGAAAGTGATTTTCTCTGAAAGGACAGCATTTAGAAAGTGAAGCAACACTCCATTCACTTCGCACAGTGAATTGAAGTGTTGGCACAGACTGCTTATCTTTCAGAAAAATGCATGTGAGTTTCTTGTGAATGCTTGTAAGTAGCTTAAGGCACTTTCAAAGGATAGTGATTTTCTCTGAAAGGACAGCATTTAGAAAGTGAAGCAACACTCCAATCACTTCGCACAGTGAATTGAAGTGTTGGAACAGACTGCTTCTTTTTCAGAGAAACACATGTGAATTTCTATTGAATGCTTTTATGTAGCTTAAGGCACTTTCAAAGGAAAGTGATTTTCTCTGAAAGGACAGCATTTAGAAAATGAAGCAACACTCCCTTCACTAAGCACAGTGAATTGAAGTGTTGGAACAGACTGCTTCTCTTTCAGTGAAATGCATGTGAACTTCTGTTGAATGCTTGTAAGAGGCTTAAGGCACTTTCAAAGGAAATTGATTTTCTCTGAAAGGACAGCATTTAGAAAGTGAAGCAACACTCCATTCACTTCGCACAGTGAATTGAAGTGTTGGAACAGACTGCTTCTCTTTCAGAGAAACAGATGTGAGTTTTTTGTGAATGCTTGTAAGTAGCTTAAGGCACTTTCAAAGGAAAGTGATTTTCTCTGAAAGGACAGCATTTATAAAGTGAAGCAACTCTCCATTCACTTCGCACAGTGAATTGAAGTGTTGGAACAGACTGCTTCTTTTTCATAGAAACACATGTGAATTTCTGTAAATGCTTGTAAGTAGCTGAAGGCACTTTTAAAGGAAAGTGATTTTCTCTGAAAAAACAGCATTTAGAAAGTGAAGCAACACTCCATTCTCTTCGCACAGTGAATTGAAGTTTTGGAACAGACTGCTTCTCTTTCAGAGAATTGCATGTGAGTTTCTTGTGAATGCTTGTAAGTTGCTTAAGGCAGTTTCAAAAGAGAGTGAATTTCTCTAAAAGGAGAGCATTTAGAAAGTGAAGCAACATTCCATTCACTTCGCACATTGAATTGAAGTGTTGGAACAGACTGCTTCTTTTTCAGAGAAACATATGTGACTTTCTTGTGAATGCTTGTAAGTAGCTTAAGGCAGTTTCAAAAGAGAGTGATTTTCTCTAAAAGGAGAGCATATAGAAAGTGAAGCAACACTCCATTCACTTCGCACAGTGAATTGTAGTGTTGGAACAAACTGCTTCTCTTTCAGAAAAATGCACATGAGTTTCTTGTGAATGCTTGTAAGTAGCTTAAGGCACTTTCAAAGGAAAGTGATTTTCTCTGAAAGGACAGCATTTAGAAAGTGAAGCAACACTCCATTCACTTCACACAGTGAATTGAAGTGTTGGAACAGACTGCTTCTCTTTCAGTGATACGCGTGTGAATTTCTTGTGAATGCTTGTAAGTAGCTTAAGGCACTTTCAAAGGAAAGTGATTTTCTCTGAAAGGACAGCATTTAGAAAGTGAAGCAACACTCCATTCACTTCGCACAGTGAATTGAAGTGTTGGAACAGACAGCTTCTCTTTCATAGAAACGCATTTGAGTTTCCTGTGAATGTGTATAAGTAGCTTAAGGCACTTTCAAAGGAAAGTGATTTTCTCTGAAAGGACAGCATTTAGAAAGTGAAACAACACTCCATTCACTTAGCACAGTGAATTGAAATGTTTGAGCAGACTGCTTCTCTTTCAGAGAAACGCATGTGAATTTCTGTGGAATGCTTGTAAGTAGCTTAAGGCACTTTCAAAGGAAAGTGATTTTCTCTGAAAGGACAGCATTTAGAAAGTGAAGCAACACTCCATTCACTTGGCACAGTGAATTGAAGTGTTGGAACAGACTGCTTCATTTTCAGAGAAACACATGTGAATTTCTATTGAATGATTGTAAGTAGCTTAAGGCACTTTCAAAGGAAAGTGATTTTCTCTGAAAGGACAGCCTTTAGAAAGTGAAGCAACACTCCATTCACTTCGCACAGTGAATTGAAGTGTTGGAACAGACTGCTAATCTTTCAGAAAAATGCATGTGAGTTTCTTGTGAATGCTTGTAAGTAGCTTAAGGCACTTTCAAAGGAAAGTGATTGTCTCTGAAAGGACAGCATTTAGAAAGTGAAGCAACACTCCATTCACTTCGCACAGTGAATTGAAGTGTTGGAACAGACTGCTTCTTTTTCAGAGAAACGCATGTGAGTTTCTGTGGAATGCTTGTAAGTAGCTTAAGGCACTTTCAAAGGAAAGTGATTTTCTCTGAAAGGACAGCATTTAGAAAGTGAAGCAACACTCCATTCACTTCGCACAGTGAATTGAAGTGTTGGAACAGACTGCTTCTCTTTCAGTGAAATGCATGTGAATTTCTGTTGAATGCTTGTAAGTAGCTTAAGGCACTATCAAAGGAAAGTGATTTTCTCTGAAAGGACAGCATTTAGAAAGTGAAGCAACACTCCATTCACTTCGCACAGTGAATTGAAGTGTTGGAACAGACTACTTCTCTTTCAGTGAAACGCATGTGAATTTCTGTTGAATGCTTGTAATTAGCTTAAGGCACTTTCAAAGGAAAGTGATTTTCTCTGAAAGGACAGCATTTAGAAAGTGAAGCAACACTCCATTCACTTCGCACAGTGAATTGAAGTGTTGGAACAGACAGCTTCTCTTTCATAGAAACGCATTTGAGTTTCCTGTGAATGTGTGTAAGTAGCTTAAGGCACTTTCAAAGGAAAGTGATTTTCTCTGAAAGGACAGCATTTAGAAAGTGAAGCAACACTCCATTCACTACGCACAGTGAATTGAAGTGTTGGAATAGACTGCTTCTCTTTCAGAAAAATGCACGTGAGTTTCTTGTGAATGCTTGTAAGTAGCTTAAGGCACTTTCAAAGGAAAGTGATTGTCTCTGAAAGGACAGCATTTAGAAATGAAGCAACACTCCATTCACTTCGCACAGTGAATTGAAGTGTTGGAACAGACTGCTTCTTTTTCAGAGAAACACATGTGACTTTCTATTGAATGCTTGTAAGTAGCTTAAGGCACTTTCAAAGGAAAGTGATTTTCTCTGAAAGGACAGCATTTAGAAAGTGAAGCAACACTCCATTCACTACGCACAGTGAATTGAAGTGTTGGAACAGACTGCTTCTCTTTCAGAAAAATGCATGTGAGTTTCTTGTGAATGCTTGTAAGTAGCTTAAGGCACTTTCAAAGGAAAGTGATTTTCTCTGAAAGGACAGCATTTAGAAAGTGAAGCAACACTCCATTCACTTCGCACAGTGAATTGAAGTGTTGGAACAGACTGCTTCTTTTTCAGAGAAAAGCATGTGAGTTTCTGTGGAATGCTTGTAAGTAGCTTAAGGCACTTTCAAAGGAAAGTGATTTTCTCTGAAAGGACAGCATTTAGAAAGTGAAACAACACTCCATTCAGTTAGCACAGTGAATTGAAGTGTTGGAACAGACTGCTTCTCTTTCAGAGAAACAGATATGAGTTTTTTGTGAATGCTTGTAAGTAGCTTAAGGCACTTTCAAAGGAAAGTGATTTTCTCTGAAAGGACAGCATTTAGAAAGTGAAGCAAAACTCCATTCACTACGCACAGTGAATTGAAGTGTTGGAATAGACTGCTTCTCTTTCAGAAAAATGCACGTGAGTTTCTTGTGAATGCTTGTAAGTAGCTTAAGGCACTTTCAAAGGAAAGTGATTTTCTCGGAAAGGACAGCATTTAGAAAGTGAAGCAACACTCCATTCACTACGCACAGTGAATTGAAGTGTTGGAACAGACTGCTTCTCTTTCAGAAAAATGCATGTGAGTTTCTTGTGAATGCTTGTAAGTAGCTTAAGGCACTTTCAAAGGAAAGTGATTTTCTCTGAAAGGACAGCATTTAGAAAGTGAAGCAACACTCCATTCACTTCGCACAGTGAATTGAAGTGTTGGAACAGACTGCTTCTTTTTCAGAGAAACGCATGTGAATTTCTGTGGAATGCTTGTAAGTAGCTTAAGGCACTTTCAAAGGAAGGTGATTTTCTCTGAAAGGACAGCATTTAGAAAGTGAAGCAGCACTGCATTCACTTCGCACAGTGAATTGAAGTGTTGGAACAGACAGCTTCTCTTTCATAGAAACGCATTTGAGTTTCCTGTGAATGTGTGTAAGTAGCTTAAGGCACTTTCAAAGGAAAGTGATTTTCTCTGAAAGGACAGCATTTAGAAAGTGAAGCAACACTGCATTCACTTCGCACAGTGAATTAAAGTGTTGGAACAGACAGCTTCTCTTTCATAGAAACACATTTGAGTTTCCTGTGAATGTGTGTAAGTAGCTTAAGGCACTTTCAAAGGAAAGTGATTTTCTCTGAAAGGACAGCATTTAGAAAGTGAAGCAACACTCCATTCACTTCGCACAGTGAATTGAAGTGTTGGAACAGAATGCTTCTCTTTCAGTGAAACTCATGTGAATTTCTGTTGAATGCTTGTAAGTAGCCTAAGGCACTTTCAAAGGAAAGTGATTTTCTCTGAAAGGACAGCATTTAGAAAGTGAAGCAACACTCCATTCACTTCACACAGTGAATTGAAGTGTTGGAACAGACAGCTTCTCTTTCATAGAAACGCATTTGAGTTTCCTGTGAATGTGTGTAAGTAGCTTAAGGCACTTTCAAAGGAAAGTGATTTTCTCTGAAAGGACAGCATTTAGAAAGTGAAGCAGCACTGCATTCACTTCGCACAGTGAGTTGAAGTGTTGGAACAGACTGCTTCTCTTTCAGTGAAATGCATGTGAATTTCTGTTGAATGCTTGTAAGTAGCTTAAGGCACTTTCAAAGGAAAGTGATTTTCTCTAAAAGGACAGCATTTAGAAAGTGAAGCAACACTCCATTCAGTTCGCACAGTGAATTGAAGTGTTGGAACAGACTGCTTCTCTTTCAGTGAAATGCATGTGAATTTCTGTTGAATGCTTGTAAGTAGCTTAAGGCACTTTCAAAGGAAAGTGATTTTCTCTGAAAGGACAGCATTTAGAAAGTGAAGCAACACTCCATTCACTTCGCACAGTGAATTGAAGTGTTGGAACAGACAGCTTCTCTTTCATAGAAACGCATTTGAGTTTCCTGTGAATGTGTGTAAGTAGCTTAAGGCACTTTCAAAGGAAAGTGATTTTCTCTGAAAGGACAGCATTTAGAAAGTGAAGCAACACTCCATTCAATTCGCACAGTGAAGTGAAGTGTTGGAACAGACTGCTTCTCTTTCAGTGAAACGCATGTGAATTTCTGTTGAATGCTTGTAAGTAGCCTAAGGCACTTTCAAAGGAAAGTGATTTTCTCTGAAAGGACAGCATTTAGAAAGTGAAACAACACTCCATTCACTTCGCACAGTGAATTGAAGTGTTGGAACAGACAGCTTCTCTTTCATAGAAACGCATTTGAGTTTCCTGTGAATGTGTGTAAGTAGCTTAAGGCACTTTCAAAGGAAACTGATTTTCTCTGAAAGGACAGCATTTAGAAAGTGAAACAACACTCCATTCAGTTAGCACAGTGAATTGAAGTGTTGGAACAGACTGCTTCTCTTTCAGAGAAACGCATGTGAATTTCTGTGGATTGCTTGTAAGTAGCTTAAGGCACTTTCAAAGGAAAGTGATTTTCTCTGAAAGGACAGCATTTAGAAAATGAAACAACACTCCATTCACTTCGCACAGTGAATTGAAGTGTTGGAACAGACTACTTCTCTTTCAGAGAAACAGATATGAGTTTTTTGTGAATGTTTGTAAGTAGCTTAAGGTACTTTCAAAGGAAAGTGATTGTCTCTGAAAGGACAGCATTTAGAAAGTGAAGCAACACTCCATTCACTTCGCACAGTGAATTGAAGTGTTGGAACAGACTGCTTCTTTTTCAGAGAAACACATGTGAATTTCTATTGAATTCTTGTAAGTAGCTTAAGGCACTTTCAAAGGAAAGTGATTTTCTCTGAAAGGACAGCATTTAGAAAGTGAAGCAACACTCCATTCACTACGCACAGTGAATTGAAGTGTTGGAACAGACTGCTTCTCTTTCAGAAAAATGCATGTGAGTTTCTTGTGAATGCTTGTAAGTAGCTTAAGGCACTTTCAAAGGAAAGTGATTTTCTCTGAAAGGACAGCATTTAGAAAGTGAAGCAACACTCCATTCACTTCGCACAGTGAATTGAAGTGTTGGAATAGACTGCTTCTTTTTCAGAGAAACGCATGTGAATATCTGTGGAATGCTTGTAAGTAGCTTAAGGCACTTTCAAAGGAAAGTAATTTTCTCTGAAAGGACAGCATTTAGAAAGTGAAGCAGCACTGCATTCACTTCGCACAGTGAATTGAAGTGTTGGAACAGACAGCTTCTCTTTCATAGAAACGCATTTGAGTTTCCTGTGAATGTGTGTAAGTAGCTTAAGGCACTTTCAAAGGAAAGTGATTTTCTCTGAAAGGACAGCATTTAGAAAGTGAAGCAACACTCCATTCACTTCGCACAGTGAATTAAAGTGTTCGAACAGACAGCTTCTCTTTCATAGAAACACATTTGAGTTTCCTGTGAATGTGTGTAAGTAGCTTGATGCACTTTCAAAGCAAAGTGATTTTCTCTGAAAGGACAGCTTTTAGAAAGTGAAGCAACACTCCATTCACTTCGCACAGTGAATTGAAGTGTTGGAACAGACTGCTTCTCTTTCAGTGAAACTCATTTGAATTTCTGTTGAATGCTTGTAAGTAGCCTAAGGCACTTTCAAAGGAAAGTGATTTTCTCTGAAAGGACAGCATTTAGAAAGTGAAGCAACACTCCATTCACTTCGCACAGTGAATTGAAGTGTTGGAACAGACAGCTTCTCTTTCATAGAAACGCATTTGTGTTTCCTGTGAATGTGTTTAAGTAGCTTAAGGCACTTTCAAAGGAAAGTGATTTTCTCTGAAAGGACAGCATTTAGAAAGTGAAACAACACTCCATTCAGTTAGCACAGTGAATTGAAGTGTTGGAACAGACTGCATCTCTTTCAGAGAAACGCATGTGAATTTCTGTGGAATGCTTGTAAGTAGCTTAAGGCACTTTCAAAGGAAAGTGATTTTCTCTGAAAGGACAGCATTTAGAAAATGAAACAACACTCCATTCACTTCGCACAGTGAATTGAAGTGTTGGAACAGACTGCTTCTCTTTCAGAGAAACAGATATGAGTTTTTTGTGAATGCTTGTATGTAGCTTAAGGCACTTTCAAAGGAAAGTGATTTTCTCTGAAAGGACAGCATTTAGAAAGTGAAGCAACACTCCATTCACTACGCACAGTGAATTGAAGTGTTGGAACAGACTGCTTCACTTTCAGAAAAATGCATGTGAGTTTCTTGTGAATGCTTGTAAGTAGCTTAAGGCACTTTCAAAGGAAAGTGATTTTCTCTGAAAGGACAGCATTTAGAAAGTGAAGCAACATTCCATTCACTTCGCACAGTGAATTGAAGTGTTGGAACAGACTGCTTCTTTTTCAGAGAAACACATGTGAATTTCTATTGAATGCTTGTATGTAGCTAAAGGCACTTTCAAAGGAAAGTGATTTTCTCTGAAAGGACAGCATTTAGAAAATGAAGCAACACTCCCTTCACTAAGCACAGTGAATTGAAGTGTTGGAACAGACTGCTTCTCTTTCAGTGTAATGCATGTGAACTTCTGTTGAATGCTTGTAAGAGGCTTAAGGCACTTTCAAAGGAACGTGATTTTCTCTGAAAGGACAGCATTTAGAAAGTGAAGCAACACTCCATTCACTTCGCACAGTGAATTGAAGTGTTGGAACAGACTGCTTCTTTTTCAGAGAAACGCATGTGAATTTCTGTGGAATGCTTATAAGTAGCTTAAGGCACTTTCAAAGGAAAGTGATTTTCTCTGAAAGGACAGCATTTAGAAAGTGAAGCAACACTCCATTCACTTCGCACAGTGAATTGAAGTGTTGGACCAGACTGCTTCTCTTTCAGAGAAACGGATGTGAGTTTTTTGTGAATGCTTGTAAGTAGCTTAAGGCACTTTCAAAGGAAAGTGATTTTCTCTGAAAGGACAGCATTTATAAAGTGAAGCAACTCTCCATTCACTTCGCACAGTGAATTGAAGTGTTGGAACAGACTGCTTCTTTTTCATAGAAACACATGTGAATTTCTGTAAATGCTTGTAAGTAGCTGAAGGCACTTTTAAAGGAAAGTGATTTTCTCTGAAAGGACAGCATTTAGAAAGTGAAGCAACACTCCATTCTCTTCGCACAGTGAATTGAAGTGTTGGAACAGACTGCTTCTCTTTCAGAGAATTGCATGTGAGTTTCTTGTGAATGCTTGTAAGTTGCTTAAGGCAGTTTCAAAAGAGAGTGAATTTCTCTAAAAAGAGAGCATTTACAAAGTGAAGCAACATTCCATTCACTTCGCACAGTGAATTGAAGTGTTGGAACAGACTGCTTCTTTTTCAGAGAAACAGATGTGACTTTCTTGTGAATGCTTGTAAGTAGCTTAAGGCAGTTTCAAAAGAGAGTGATTTTCTCTAAAAGGAGAGCATATAGAAAGTGAAGCAACACTCCATTCACTTCGCACAGTGAATTGTAGTGTTGGAACAAACTGCTTCTCTTTCAGAAAAATGCATGTGAGTTTCTTGTGAATGCTTGTAAGTAGCTTAAGGCACTTTCAAAGGAAAGTGATTTTCTCTGAAAGGACAGCATTTAGAAAGTGAAGCAACACTCCATTCACTTCACACAGTGAATTGAAGTGTTGGAACAGACTGCTTCTCTTTCAGTGATACGCGTGTGAATTTCTGTTGAATGCTTGTAAGTAGCTTAAGGCACTTTCAAAGGAAAGTGATTTTCTCTGAAAGGACAGCATTTAGAAAGTGAAGCAACACTCCATTCACTACGCACAGTGAATTGAAGTGTTGGAACAGACTGCTTTTCTTTCAGTGAAATGCATGTGAACTTCTGTTGAATGCTTGTAAGAGGCTTAAGGCACTTTCAAAGGAAAGTGATTTTCTCTGAAAGGACAGCATTTAGAAAGTGAAGCAACACTCCATTCACTTCGCACAGTGAATTGAAGTGTTGGAACAGACTGCTTCTTTTTCAGAGAAACGCATGTGAATTTCTGTGGAATGCTTGTAAGTAGCTTAAGGCACTTTCAAAGGAAAGTGATTTTCTCTGAAAGGACAGCATTTAGAAAGTGAAGCAACACTCCATTCACTTCGCACAGTGAATTGAAGTGTTGGAACAGACAGCTTCTCTTTCAGAGAAACGGATGTGAGTTTTTTGTGAATGCTTGTAAGTAGCTTAAGGCACTTTCAAAGGAAAGTGATTTTCTCTGAAAGGACAGCATTTATAAAGTGAAGCAACTCTCCATTCACTTCGCACAGTGAATTGAAGTGTTGGAACAGACTGCTTCTCTTTCAGAGAATTGCATGGGAGTTTCTTGTGAATGCTTGTAAGTTGCTTAAGGCAGTTTCAAAAGAGAGTGAATTTCTCTAAAAGGAGAGCATTTAGAAAGTGAAGCAACATTCCATTCACTTCGCACAGTGAATTGAAGTGTTGGAACAGACTGCTTCTTTTTCAGAGAAACAGATGTGACTTTCTTGTGAATGCTTGTAAGTAGCTTAAGGCAGTTTCAAAAGAGAGTGATTTTCTCTAAAAGGAGAGCATATAGAAAGTGAAGCCACACTCCATTCACTTCGCACAGTGAATTGTAGTGTTGGAACAAACTGCTTCTCTTTCAGAAAAATGCATGTGAGTTTCTTGTGAATGCTTGTAAGTAGCTTAAGGCACTTTCAAAGGAAAGTGATTTTCTCTGAAAGGACAGCATTTAGAAAGTGAAGCAACACTCCATTCACTTCACACAGTGAATTGAAGTGTTGGAACAGACAGCTTCTCTTTCAGTGATACGCGTGTGAATTTCTGTTGAATGCTTGTAAGTATCTTAAGGCACTTTCAAAGGAAAGTGATTTTCTCTGAAAGGACAGCATTTAGAAAGTGAAGCAACACTCCATTCACTTCGCACAGTGAATTGAAGTGTTGGAACAGACTGCTAATCCTTCAGGAAAATGCATGTGAGTTTCTTGTGAATGCTTGTAAGTAGCTTAAGGCACTTTCAAAGGAAAGTGATTGTCTCTGAAAGGACAGCATTTAGAAAGTGAAGCAACACTCCATTCACTTCGCACAGTGAATTGATGTGTTGGAACAGACTGCTTCTTTTTCAGAGAAACGCATGTGAGTTTCTGTGGAATGCTTGTAAGTAGCTTAAGGCACTTTCAAAGGAAAGTGATTTTCTCTGAAAGGACAGCATTTAGAAAGTGAAGCAACACTCCATTCACTTCGCACAGTGAATTGAAGTGTTGGAACAGACTGCTTCTCTTTCAGTGAAATGCATGTGAATTTCTGTTGAATGCTTGTAAGTAGCTTAAGGCACTTTCAAAGGAAAGTGATTTTCTCTGAAAGGACAGCATTTAGAAAGTGAAGCAACACTCCATTCACTTCGCACAGTGAATTGAAGTGTTGGAACAGACTGCTTCTCTTTCAGTGAAACGCATGTGAATTTCTGTTGAATGCTTGTAAGTAGCTTAAGGCACTTTAATAGGAAAGTGATTTTCTCTGAAAGGACAGCATTTAGAAAGTGAAGCAACACTCCATTCACTTCGCACAGTGAACTGAAGTGTTGGAACAGACAGCTTCTCTTTCATAGAAACGCATTTGAGTTTCCTGTGAATGTGTGAAAGTAGCTTAAGGCACTTTCAAAGGAAAGTGATTTTCTCTGAAAGGACAGCATGTAGAAAGTGAAACAACACTCCATTCACTTCGCACAGTGAATTGAAGTGTTGGAACAGACTGCTTCTCTTTCAGTGAAACGCATGTGAATTTCTGTTGAATGCTTGTAAGTAGCTTAAGGCACTTTCAAAGGAAAGTGATTTTCTCTGAAAGGACAGCATTTAGAAAGTGAAGCAACACTCCATTCACTTCGCACAGTGAATTGAAGTGTTGGAACAGACTGCTTCTTTTTCAGAGAAACAGATGTGACTTTCTTGTGAATGCTTGTAAGTAGCTTAAGGCAGTTTCAAAAGACAGTGATTTTCTCTAAAAGGAGAGCATATAGAAAGTGAAGCAACACTCCATTCACTTCGCACAGTGAATTGTAGTGTTGGAACAAACTGCTTCTCTTTCAGAAAAATGCATGTGAGTTTCTTGTGAATGCTTGTAAGTAGCTTAAGGCACTTTCAAAGGAAAGTGATTTTCTCTGAAAGGACAGCATTTAGAAAGTGAAGCAACACTCCATTCACTTCGCACAGTGAATTGAAGTGTTGGAACAGACTGCTTCTCTTTCAGTGAAATGCATGTGAATTTCTGTTGAATGCTTGCAAGTAGCTTAAGGCACTTTCAAAGGAAAGTGATTTTCTCTGAAAGGACAGCATTTAGAAAGTGAAGCAATACTCCATTCACTTCGCACAGTGAATTGAAGTGTTGGAACAGACTGCTTCTCTTTCAGAGAAAAGCATGTGAATTTCTGTTGAATGCTTGTAAGTAGCTTAAGGCACTTTAATAGGAAAGTGATTTTCTATAAAGGACAGCATTTAGAAAGTGAAGCAGCACTCCATTCACTTCGCACAGTGAATTGAAGTGTTGGAACAGACAGCTTCTCTTTCATAGAAACGCATTTGAGTTTCCTGTGAATGTGTGTAAGTAGCTTAAGGCACTTTCAAAGGAAAGTGATTTTCTCTGAAAGGACAGGATTTAGAAAGTGAAACAACACTCCTTTCACTTCCACTTCACACAGTGAATTGAAGTGTTGGAACAGACTGCTTCTCTTTCAGTGAAACGCATGTGAATTTCTGTTGAATGCTTGTAAGTAGCTTAAGGCACTTTCAAAGGAAAGTGATTTTCTCTGAAAGGACAGCATTTAGAAAGTGAAGCAACACTCCATTCACTTCGCACAGTGAATTGAAGTGTTGGAACAGACAGCTTCTCTTTCATAGAAACGCATTTGAGTTTCCTGTGAATGTGTGTAAGTAGCTTAAGGCACTTTCAAAGGAGAGTGATTTTCTCTGAAAGGACAGCATTTAGAAAGTGAAACAACACTCCATTCACTTCGCACAGTGAATTGAAGTGTTGGAACAGACTGCTTCTCTTTCAGAAAAATGCATGTGAGTTCTTCTGAATGCTTGTATGTAGCTTAAGGCATTTTCAAAAGAGAGTGATTTTCTCTAAAAGGAGAGCATATAGAAAGTGAAGCAACACTCCATTCACTTCGCCCAATGAATTGAAGTGTTGGAACAGACTTCTTCTCTTTCAGAGAAACGGATGTGAGTTTTTTGTGAATGCGTGTAAGTATCTTAAGGCACTTTCAAAGCAAAGTGATTTTCTCTGAAAGGACAGCGTTTATAAAGTGAAGCAACTCTCCATTCACTTCGCACAGTGAATTGTAGTGTTGGAACAGACTGCTTCTTTTTCATAGAAACACATGTTAATTTCTGTTAAATGCTTGTAAGTAGCTGAAGGCATTTGCAAAGAAAGTGATTTTCTCTGAAAGGACAGCATTTAGAAAGTGAAGCAACACTCCATTCACTTCGCACAGTGAATTGAAGTGTTGGAACAGACAGCTTCTCTTTCATAGAAACGCATTTGAGTTTCCTGTGAATGTGTGTAAGTAGCTTAAGGCACTTTCAAAGGAAAGTGATTTTCTCTGAAAGGACAGTATTTAGAAAGTGAAGCAACACTCCTTTCACTTCGCACAGTGAATTGAAGTGTTGGAACAGACTGCTTCTCTTTCAGTGAAACGCATGTGAATTTCTGTTGAATGCTTGTAAGTAGCCTGAGGCACTTTCAAAGGAAAGTGATTTTCTCTGAAAGGACAGCATTTAGAAAGTGAAGCAACACTCCATTCACTTCGCACAGTGAATTGAAGTGTTGGAACAGACAGCTTCTCATTCATAGTAACGCATTTGAGTTTCCTGTGAATGTGTGTAAGTAGCTTAAGGCACTTTCAAAGGAAAGTGATTTTCTCTGAAAGGACAGCATTTAGAAAATGAAACAACACTCCATTCACTTCGCACAGTGAATTGAAGTGTTGGAACAGACTACTTCTCTTTCAGAGAAACAGATATGAGTTTTTTGTGAATGCTTGTAAGTAGCTTACGGCACTTTCAAAGGAAAGTGATTTTCTCTGAAAAGACAGCATTTAGAAAGTGAAGCAACACTCCATTTACTACGCACAGTGAATTGAAGTGTTGGAACAGACTGCTTCTCTTTCAGAAAAATGCATGTGAGTTTCTTGTGAATGCTTGTAAGTAGCTTAAGGCACTTTCAAAGGAAAGTGATTTTCTCTGAAAGGACAGCATTTAGAAAGTGAAGCAACACTCCATTCACTTCGCACAGTGAATTGAAGTGTTGGAACAGACTGCTTCTTTTTCAGAGAAACACATGTGAATTTCTATAAAATGCTTGTAAGTAGCTTAAGGCACTTTCAAAGGAAAGTGATTTTCTCGGAAAGGACAGCATTTAGAAAGTGAAGCAACACTCAATTCACTTCGCACAGTGAATTGAAGTGTTGGAACAGACTGCTTCTTTTTCAGAGAAACGCATGTGAGTTTCTGTGGAATGCTTGTAAGTAGCTTAAGGCACTTTCAAAGGAAAGTGATTTTCTCGGAAAGGACAGCATTTAGAAAGTGAAGCAACACTCCATTCACTTCGCACAGTGAATTGAAGTGTTGGAACAGACTGCTTCTTTTTCAGAGAAACACATGTGAATTTCTATAAAATGCTTGTAAGTAGCTTAAGGCACTTTCAAAGGAAAGTGATTTTCTCGGAAAGGACAGCATTTAGAAAGTGAAGCAACACTCAATTCACTTCGCACAGTGAATTGAAGTGTTGGGACAGACTGCTTCTCTTTCAGAGAATTGCATGTGAGTTTCTTGTGAATGCTTGTAAGTTGCTTAAGGCAGTTTCAAAAGAGAGTGAATTTCTCTAAAAGGAGAGCATTTAGAAAGTGAAGCAACACTCCATTCACTTCGCACAGTGAATTGAAGTGTTGGAACAGACTGCTTCTCTTTCATAGAAACAGATGTGAGTTTCTTGTGAATGCTTGTAAGTAGCTTAAGGCAGTATCAAAAGAGAGTGATTTTCTCTAAAAGGAGAGTATATAGAAAGTGAAGCAACACTCCATTCACTTCGCACAGTGAATTGAAGTGTTGGAACAAACTGCTTCTCTTTCAGAAAAATGCATGTGAGTTTCTTGTGAATGCTTGCAAGTAGCTTGAAGCACTTTCAAAGGAAAGTGATTTTCTCTGAAAGGACAGCATTTAGAAAGTGAAGCAACACTCCATTCACTTCGCACAGTGAATTGAAGTGTTGGAACAGACAGCTTCTCTTTCATAGAAACACATTTGAGTTTCCTGTGAATGTGTGTAAGTAGCTTAAGGCACTTTCAAAGGAAAGTGATTTTCTCTGAAAGGACAGCATTTAGAAAGTGAAGCAACACTCCATTCACTTCGCACAGTGAATTGAAGTGTTGGAACAGACAGCTTCTCTTTCATAGAAACGCATTTGAGTTTCCTGTGAATGTGGGTAAGTAGCTTAAGGCACTTTCAAAGGGAAGTGATTTTCTCTGAAAGGACAGCATTTAGGAAGTGAAGCAACACTCCATTCACTTCGCACAGTGAATTGAAGTGTTGGAACAGACTGCTTCTCTTTCAGTGAAATGCATGTTAATTTCTGTTGAATGCTTGTAAGTAGCTTAAGGCACTTTCAAAGGAAAGTGATTTTCTCTGAAAGGACAGCATTTAGAAAGTGAAGCAACACTCCATTCACTTCGCACAGTGAATTGTAGTGTTGGAACAAACTGCTTCTCTTTCAGAAAAATGCATGTGAGTTTCTTGTGAATGCTTGTAAGTAGCTTAAGGCACTTTCAAAGGAAAGTGATTTTCTCTGAAAGGACAGCATTTAGAAAGTGAAGCAACACTCCATTCACTTCGCACAGTGAATTGAAGTGTTGGAACAGACTGCTTCTCTTTCAGTGAAATGCATGTTAATTTCTATTGAATGCTTGTAAGTAGCTTAAGGCACTTTCAAAGGAAAGTGATTTTCTCTGAAAGGACAGCATTTAGAAAATGAAGCAACACTCCCTTCACTAAGCACAGTGAATTGAAGTGTTGGAACAGACTGCTTTTCTTTCAGTGAAATGCATGTGAACTTCTGTTGAATGCTTGTAAGAGGCTTAAGGCACTTTCAAAGGAAAGTGATTTTCTCTGAAAGGACAGCATTTAGAAAGTGAAGCAACACTCCATTCACTTCGCACAGTGAATTGAAGTGTTGGAACAGACTGCTTCTTTTTCAGAGAAACGCATGTGAATTTCTGTGGAATGCTTGTAAGTAGCTTAAGGCACTTTCAAAGGAAAGTGATTTTCTCTGAAAGGACAGCATTTAGAAAGTGAAGCAACACTCCATTCACTTCGCACAGTGAATTGAAGTGTTGGAACAGACTTCTTCTCTTTCAGAGAAACGGATGTGAGTTTTTTGTGAATGCTTGTAAGTAGCTTAAGGCACTTTCAAAGGAAAGTGATTTTCTCTGAAAGGACAGCATTTATAAAGTGAAGCAACTCTCCATTCACTTCGCACAGTGAATTGAAGTGTTGGAACAGACTGCTTCTCTTTCAGAGAATTGCATGTGAGTTTCTTGTGAATGCTTGTAAGTTGCTTAAGGCAGTTTCAAAAGAGAGTGAATTTCTCTAAAAGGAGAGCATTTAGAAAGTGAAGCAACATTCCATTCACTTCGCACAGTGAATTGAAGTGTTGGAACAGACTGCATCTTTTTCAGAGAAACAGATGTGACTTTCTTGTGAATGCTTGTAAGTAGCTTAAGGCAGTTTCAAAAGAGAGTGATTTTCTCTAAAAGGAGAGCATATAGAAAGTGAAGCAACACTCCATTCACTTCGCACAGTGAATTGTAGTGTTGGAACAAACTGCTTCTCTTTCAGAAAAATGCATGTGAGTTTCTTGTGAATGCTTGTAAGTAGCTTAAGGCACTTTCAAAGGAAAGTGATTTTCTCTGAAAGGACAGCATTTAGAAAGTGAAGCAACACTCCATTCACTTCGCACAGTGAATTGAAGTGTTGGAACAGACTGCTAATCCTTCAGAAAAATGCATGTGAGTTTCTTGTGAATGCTTGTAAGTAGCTTAAGGCACTTTCAAAGGAAAGTGATTGTCTCTGAAAGGACAGCATTTAGAAAGTGAAGCAACACTCCATTCACTTCGCACAGTGAATTGATGTGTTGGAACAGACTGCTTCTTTTTCAGAGAAACGCATGTGAGTTTCTGTGGAATGCTTGTAAGTAGCTTAAGGCACTTTCAAAGGAAAGTGATTTTCTCTGAAAGGACAGCATTTAGAAAGTGAAGCAACACTCCATTCACTTCGCACAGTGAATTGAAGTGTTGGAACAGACTGCTTCTCTTTCAGTGAAATGCATGTGAATTTCTGTTGAATGCTTGTAAGTAGCTTAAGGCACTTTCAAAGGAATGTGATTTTCTCTAAAAGGACAGCATTTAGAAAGTGAAGTAACACTCCATTCTCTTCGCACAGTGAATTGAAGTGTTGGAACAGACTGCTTCTCTTTCAGAGAATTGCATGTGAGTTTCTTGTGAATGCTTGTAAGTTGCTTAAGGCAGTTTCAAAAGAGAGTGAATTTCTCTAAAAGGAGAGCATTTAGAAAGTGAAGCAACACTCCATTCACTTCGCACAGTGAATTGAAGTGTTGGAACAGACTGCTTCTCTTTCAGAGAAACAGATGTGAGTTTCTTGTGAATGCTTGTAAGTAGCTTAAGGCAGTTTCAAAAGAGAGTGATTTTCTCTAAAAGGAGAGTATATAGAAAGTGAAGCAACACTCCATTCACTTCGCACAGTGAATTGAAGTGTTGGAACAAACTGCTTCTCTTTCAGAAAAATGCATGTGAGTTTCTTGTGAATGCTTGCAAGTAGCTTGAGGCACTTTCAAAGGAAAGTGATTTTCTCGGAAAGGACAGCATTTAGAAAGTGAAGCAACACTCCATTCACTTCGCACAGTGAATTGAAGTGTTGGAACAGACAGCTTCTCTTTCATAGAAACGCATTTGAGTTTCCTGTGAATGTGTGTAAGTAGCTTAAGGCACTTTCAAAGGAAAGTGATTTTCTCTGAAAGGACAGCATTTAGAAAGTGAAGCAACACTCCATTCACTTCGCACAGTGAATTGAAGTGTTGGAACAGACAGCTTCTCTTTCATAGAAACGCATTTGAGTTTCCTGTGAATGTGGGTAAGTAGCTTAAGGCACTTTCAAAGGGAAGTGATTTTCTCTGAAAGGACAGCATTTAGGAAGTGAAGCAACACTCCATTCACTTCGCACAGTGAATTGAAGTGTTGGAACAGACTGCTTCTCTTTCAGTGAAATGCATGTTAATTTCTGTTGAATGCTTGTAAGTAGCTTAAGGCACTTTCAAAGGAAAGTGATTTTCTCTGAAAGGACAGCATTTAGAAAGTGAAGCAACACTCCATTCACTTCGCACAGTGAATTGTAGTGTTGGAACAAACTGCTTCTCTTTCAGAAAAATGCATGTGAGTTTCTTGTGAATGCTTGTAAGTAGCTTAAGGCACTTTCAAAGGAAAGTGATTTTCTCTGAAAGGACAGCATTTAGAAAGTGAAGCAACACTCCATTCACTTCGCACAGTGAATTGAAGTGTTGGAACAGACTGCTTCTCTTTCAGTGAAATGAATGTGAATTTCTGTTGAATGCTTGCAAGTAGCTTAAGGCACTTTCAAAGGAAAGTGATTTTCTCTGAAAGGACAGCATTTAGAAAGTGAAGCAGCACTGCATTCACTTCGCACAGTGAATTGAAGTGTTGGAACAGACAGCTTCTCTTTCATAGAAACGCATTTGAGTTTCCTGTGAATGTGTGTAAGTAGCTTAAGGCACTTTCAAAGGAAAGTGATTTTCTCTGAAAGGACAGCATTTAGAAAGTGAAACAACACTCCATTCAGTTAGCACAGTGAATTGAAGTGTTGGAACAGACTGCATCTCTTTCAGAGAAATGCATGTGAATTTCTGTGGAATGCTTGTAAGTAGCTTAAGGCACTTTCAAAGGAAAGTGATTTTCTCTGAAAGGACAGCATTTAGAAAATGAAACAACACTCCATTCACTTCGCACAGTGAATTGAAGTGTTGGAACAGACTGCTTCTCTTTCAGAGAAACAGATATGAGTTTTTTGTGAATGCTTGTAAGTAGCTTAAGGCACTTTCAAAGGAAAGTGATTTTCTCTGAAAGGACAGCATTTAGAAAGTGAAGCAACACTCCATTCACTACGCACAGTGAATTGAAGTGTTGGAACAGACTGCTTATCTTTCAGAAAAATGCATGTGAGTTTCTTGTGAATGCTTGTAAGTAGCTTAAGGCACTTTCAAAGGAAAGTGATTTTCTCTGAAAGGACAGCATTTAGAAAGTGAAGCAACACTCCATTCACTTCGCACAGTGAATTGAATTGTTGGAACAGACTGCTTCTTTTTCAGAGAAACACATGTGAATTTCTATTGAATGCTTGTATGTAGCTTAAGGCACTTTCAAAGGAAAGTGATTTTCTCTGAAAGGACAGCATTTAGAAAATGAAGCAACACTCCCTTCACTAAGCACAGTGAATTGAAGTGTTGGAACAGACTGCTTCTCTTTCTGTGAAATGCATGTGAACTTCTGTTGAATGCTTGTAAGAGGATTAAGGCACTTTCAAAGGAAAGTGATTTTCTCTGAAAGGACAGCATTTAGAAAGTGAAGCAACACTCCATTCACTACGCACAGTGAATTGAAGTGTTGGAACAGACTGCTTCTCTTTCAGAGAATTGCATGTGAGTTTCTTGTGAATGCTTGTAAGTTGCTTAAGGCAGTTTCAAAAGAGAGTGAATTTCTCTAAAAGGAGAGCATTTAGAAAGTGAAGCAACATTCCATTCACTTCGCACAGTGAATTGAAGTGTTGGAACAGACTGCTTCTTTTTCAGAGAAATAGATGTGTCTTTCTTGTGAATGCTTGTAAGTAGCTTAAGGCAGTTTCAAAAGAGAGTGATTTTCTCTAAAAGGAGAGCATATAGAAAGTGAAGCAACACTCCATTCACTTCGCACAGTGAATTGTAGTGTTGGAACAAACTGCTTCTCTTTCAGAAAAATGCATGTGAGTTTCTTGTGAATGCTTGTAAGTAGCTTAAGGCACTTTCAAAGGAAAGTGATTTTCTCTGAAAGGACAGCATTTAGAAAGTGAAGCAACACTCCATTCACTTCACACAGTGAATTGAAGTGTTGGAACAGACAGCTTCTCTTTCAGTGATACGCGTGTGAATTTCTGTTGAATGCTTGTAAGTAGCTTAAGGCACTTTCAAAGGAAAGTGATTTTCTCTGAAAGGACAGCATTTAGAAAGTGAAGCAACACTCCATTCACTTCGCACAGTGAATTGAAGTGTTGGAACAGACAGCTTCTCTTTCATAGAAACGCATTTGAGTTTCCTGTGAATGTGTATAAGTAGCTTAAGGCACTTTCAAAGGAAAGTGATTTTCTCTGAAAGGACAGCATTTAGAAAGTGAAGCAACACTCCATTCACTTCGCACAGTGAATTGAAGTGTTGGAACAGACTGCTTCATTTTCAGAGAAACACATGTGAATTTCTATTGAATGATTGTAAGTAGCTTAAGGCACTTTCAAAGGAAAGTGATTTTCTCTGAAAGGGCAGCATTTAGAAAGTGAAGCAACACTCCATTCACTTCGCGCAGTGAATTGAAGTGTTGGAACAGACTGCTAATCCTTCAGAAAAATGCATGTGAGTTTCTTGTGAATGCGTGTAAGTAGCTTAAGGCACTTTCAAAGGAAAGTGATTGTCTCTGAAAGGACAGCATTTAGAAAGTGAAGCAACACTCCATTCACTTCGCACAGTGAATTGAAGTGTTGGAACAGACTGCTTCTTTTTCAGAGAAACGCATGTGAGTTTCTGTGGAATGCTTGTAAGTAGCTTAAGGCACTTTCAAAGGAAAGTGATTTTCTCTGAAAGGACAGCATTTAGAAAGTGAAGCAACACTCCATTCACTTCGCACAGTGAATTGAAGTGTTGGAACAGACTACTTCTCTTTCAGTGAAACGCATGTGAATTTCTGTTGAATGCTTGTAAGTAGCTTAAGGCACTTTAATAGGAAAGTGATTTTCTCTGAAAGGACAGCATATAGAAAGTGAAGCAACACTCCATTCACTTCGCACAGTGAATTGAAGTGTTGGAACAGACAGCTTCTCTTTCATAGAAACGCATTTGAGTTTCCTGTGAATGTGTGTAAGTAGCTTAAGGCACTTTCAAAGGAAAGTGATTTTCTCTGAAAGGACAGCATTTAGAAAGTGAAACAACACTCCATTCACTTCGCACAGTGAATTGAAGTGTTGGAACAGACTGCTTCTCTTTCAGTGAAATGCATGTGAATTTCTGTTGAATGCTTGTAAGTAGCTTAAGGCACTTTCAAAGGAAAGTGATTTTCTCTGAAAGGACAGCATTTAGAAAGTGAAGCAACACTCCATTCACTTCGCACAGTGAATTGAAGTGTTGGAACAGACTGCTTCTCTTTCAGAGAAAAGCATGTGAATTTCTGTTGAATGCTTGTAAGTAGCTTAAGGCACTTTAATAGGAAAGTGATTTTCTCTAAAGGACAGCATTTAGAAAGTGAAGCAGCACTCCATTCACTTCGCACAGTGAATTGAAGTGTTGGAACAGACAGCTTCTCTTTCATAGAAACGCATTTGAGTTTCCTGTGAATGTGTGTAAGTAGCTTAAGGCACTTTCAAAGGAAAGTGATTTTCTCTGAAAGGACAGGATTTAGAAAGTGAAACAACACTCCATTCACTTCCACTTCACACAGTGAATTGAAGTGTTGGAACAGACTGCTTCTCTTTCAGTGAAACGCATGTGAATTTCTGTTGAATGCTTGTAAGTAGCTTAAGGCACTTTCAAAGGAAAGTGATTTTCTCTGAAAGGACAGCATTTAGAAAGTGAAGCAACACTCCATTCACTTCGCACACTGAATTGAAGTGTTGGAACAGACTGCTTCTTTTTCAGAGAAACGCATGTTAGTTTCTGTGGAATGCTTGTAAGTAGCTTAAGGCACTTTCAAAGGAAAGTGATTTTCTCTGAAAGGACAGCATTTAGAAAGTGAAGCAACACTCCATTCACTTCGCACAGTGAATTGAAGTGTTGGAACAGACTGCTTCTCTTTCAGTGAAATGCATGTGAATTTCTGTTGAATGCTTGTAAGTAGCTTAAGGCACTTTCAAAGGAAAGTGATTTTCTCTGAAAGGACAGCACTTAGAAAGTGAAGCAACACTCCATTCACTTCGCACAGTGAATTGAAGTGTTGGAACAGACTGCTTCTCTTTCAGTGAAACGCATGTGAATTTCTGTTGAATGCTTGTAAGTAGCTTAAGGCACTTTAATAGGAAAGTGATTTTCTCTGAAAGGACAGCATTTAGAAAGTGAAGCAACACTCCATTCACTTCGCACAGTGAATTGAAGTGTTGGAACAGACTGCTTCTTTTTCAGAGAAACAGATGTGACTTTCTTGTGAATGCTTGTAAGTAGCTTAAGGCAGTTTCAAAAGAGAGTGATTTTCTCTAAAAGGAGAGCATATAGAAAGTGAAGCAACACTCCATTCACTTCGCACAGTGAATTGTAGTGTTGGAACAAACTGCTTCTCTTTCAGAAAAATGCATGTGAGTTTCTTGTGAATGCTTGTAAGTAGCTTAAGGCACTTTCAAAGGAAAGTGATTTTCTCTGAAAGGACAGCATTTAGAAAGTGAAGCAACACTCCATTCACTTCACACAGTGAATTGAAGTGTTGGAACAGACAGCTTCTCTTTCATAGAAACGCATTTGAGTTTCCTGTGAATGTGTGTAAGTAGCTTAAGGCACTTTCAAAGGAAAGTGATTTTCTCTGAAAGGACAGGATTTAGAAAGTGAAACAACACTCCATTTACTTCCACTTCACACAGTGAATTGAAGTGTTGGAACAGACTGCTTCTCTTTCAGTGAAACGCATGTGAATTTCTGTTGAATGCTTGTAAGTAGCTTAAGGCACTTTCAAAGGAAAGTGATTTTCTCTGAAAGGACAGCATTTAGAAAGTGAAGCAACACTCCATTCACTTCGCACACTGAATTGAAGTGTTGGAACAGACTGCTTCTTTTTCAGAGAAACGCATGTTAGTTTCTGTGGAATGCTTGTAAGTAGCTTAAGGCACTTTCAAAGGAAAGTGATTTTCTCTGAAAGGACAGCATTTAGAAAGTGAAGCAACACTCCATTCACTTCGCACAGTGAATTGAAGTGTTGGAACAGACTGCTTCTCTTTCAGTGAAATGCATGTGAATTTCTGTTGAATGCTTGTAAGTAGCTTAAGGCACTTTCAAAGGAAAGTGATTTTCTCTGAAAGGACAGCACTTAGAAAGTGAAGCAACACTCCATTCACTTCGCACAGTGAATTGAAGTGTTGGAACAGACTGCTTCTCTTTCAGTGAAACGCATGTGAATTTCTGTTGAATGCTTGTAAGTAGCTTAAGGCACTTTAATAGGAAAGTGATTTTCTCTGAAAGGACAGCATTTAGAAAGTGAAGCAACACTCCATTCACTTCGCACAGTGAATTGAAGTGTTGGAACAGACTGCTTCTTTTTCAGAGAAACAGATGTGACTTTCTTGTGAATGCTTGTAAGTAGCTTAAGGCAGTTTCAAAAGAGAGTGATTTTCTCTAAAAGGAGAGCATATAGAAAGTGAAGCAACACTCCATTCACTTCGCACAGTGAATTGTAGTGTTGGAACAAACTGCTTCTCTTTCAGAAAAATGCATGTGAGTTTCTTGTGAATGCTTGTAAGTAGCTTAAGGCACTTTCAAAGGAAAGTGATTTTCTCTGAAAGGACAGCATTTAGAAAGTGAAGCAACACTCCATTCACTTCGCACAGTGAATTGAAGTGTTGGAACAGACTGCTTCTCTTTCAGTGAAATGCATGTGAATTTCTGTTGAATGCTTGCAAGTAGCTTAAGGCACTTTCAAAGGAAAGTGATTTTCTCTGAAAGGACAGCATTTAGAAAGTGAAGCAACACTCCATTCACTTCGCACAGTGAATTGAAGTGTTGGAACAGACTGCTTCTCTTTCAGAGAAAAGCATGTGAATTTCTGTTGAATGCTTGTAAGTAGCTTAAGGCACTTTAATAGGAAAGTGATTTTCTCTAAAGGACAGCATTTAGAAAGTGAAGCAGCACTGCATTCACTTCGCACAGTGAATTGAAGTGTTGGAACAGACAGCTTCTCTTTCATAGAAACGCATTTGAGTTTCCTGTGAATGTGTGTAAGTAGCTTAAGGCACTTTCAAAGGAAAGTGATTTTCTCGGAAAGGAAAGCATTTAGAAAGTGAAACAACACTCCATTCAGTTAGCACAGTGAATTGAAGTGTTGGAACAGACTGCATCTCTTTCAGAGAAACGCATGTGAATTTCTGTGGAATGCTTGTAAGTAGCTTAAGGCACTTTCAAAGGAAAGTGATTTTCTCTGAAAGGACAGCATTTAGAAAATGAAACAACACTCCATTCACTTCGCACAGTGAAATGAAGTGTTGGAACAGACTGCTTCTCTTTCAGAGAAACAGATATGAGTTTTTTGTGAATGCTTGTAAGTAGCTTAAGGCACTTTCAAAGGAAAGTGATTTTCTCTGAAAGGACAGCATTTAGAAAGTGAAGCAACACTCCATTCACTACGCACAGTGAATTGAAGTCTTGGAACAGACTGCTTATCTTTCAGAAAAATGCATGTGAGTTTCTTGTGAATGCTTGTAAGTAGCTTAAGGCACTTTCAAAGGAAAGTGATTTTCTCTGAAAGGACAGCATTTAGAAAGTGAAGCAACACTCCATTCACTTCGCACAGTGAATTGAATTGTTGGAACAGACTGCTTCTTTTTCAGAGAAACACATGTGAATTTCTATTGAATGCTTGTAAGTAGCTTAAGGCACTTTCAAAGGAAAGTGATTTTCTCTGAAAGGACAGCATTTAGAAAATGAAGCAACACTCCCTTCACTAAGCACAGTGAATTGAAGTGTTGGAACAGACTGCTTTTCTTTCAGTGAAATGCATGTGAACTTCTGTTGAATGCTTGTAAGAGGCTTAAGGCACTTTCAAAGGAAAGTGATTTTCTCTGAAAGGACAGCATTTAGAAAGTGAAGCAACACTCCATTCACTTCGCACAGTGAATTGAAGTGTTGGAACAGACTGCTTCTTTTTCAGAGAAACGCATGTGAATTTCTGTGGAATGCTTGTAAGTAGCTTAAGGCACTTTCAAAGGAAAGTGATTTTCTCTGAAAGGACAGCATTTAGAAAGTGAAGCAACACTCCATTCACTTCGCACAGTGAATTGAAGTGTTGGAACAGACAGCTTCTCTTTCAGAGAAACGGATGTGAGTTTTTTGTGAATGCTTGTAAGTAGCTTAAGGCACTTTCAAAGGAAAGTGATTTTCTCTGAAAGGACAGCATTTATAAAGTGAAGCAACTCTCCATTCACTTCGCACAGTGAATTGAAGTGTTGGAACAGACTGCTTCTCTTTCAGAGAATTGCATGTGAGTTTCTTGTGAATGCTTGTAAGTTGCTTAAGGCAGTTTCAAAAGAGAGTGAATTTCTCTAAAAGGAGAGTATTTAGAAAGTGAAGCAACATTCCATTCACTTCGCACAGTGAATTGAAGTGTTGGAACAGACTGCTTCTTTTTCAGAGAAACAGATGTGACTTTCTTGTGAATGCTTGTAAGTAGCTTAAGGCAGTTTCAAAAGAGAGTGATTTTCTCTAAAAGGAGAGCATATAGAAAGTGAAGCAACACTCCATTCACTTCGCACAGTGAATTGTAGTGTTGGAACAAACTGCTTCTCTTTCAGAAAAATGCATGTGAGTTTCTTGTGAATGCTTGTAAGTAGCTTAAGGCACTTTCAAAGGAAAGTGATTTTCTCTGAAAGGACAGCATTTAGAAAGTGAAGCAACACTCCATTCACTTCACACAGTGAATTGAAGTGTTGGAACAGACAGCTTCTCTTTCAGTGATACGCGTGTGAATTTCTGTTGAATGCTTGTAAGTAGCTTAAGGCACTTTCAAAGGAAAGTGATTTTCTCTGAAAGGACAGCATTTAGAAAGTGAAGCAACACTCCATTCACTTCGCACAGTGAATTGAAGTGTTGGAACAGACTGCTAATCCTTCAGAAAAATGCATGTGAGTTTCTTGTGAATGCTTGTAAGTAGCTTAAGGCACTTTCAAAGGAAAGTGATTGTCTCTGAAAGGACAGCATTTAGAAAGTGAAGCAACACTCCATTCACTTCGCACAGTGAATTGATGTGTTGGAACAGACTGCTTCTTTTTCAGAGAAACGCATGTGAGTTTCTGTGGAATGCTTGTAAGTAGCTTAAGGCACTTTCAAAGGAAAGTGATTTTCTCTGAAAGGACAGCATTTAGAAAGTGAAGCAACACTCCATTCACTTCGCACAGTGAATTGAAGTGTTGGAACAGACTGCTTCTCTTTCAGTGAAATGCATGTGAATTTCTGTTGAATGCTTGTAAGTAGCTTAAGGCACTTTCAAAGGAAAGTGATTTTCTCTGAAAGGACAGCATTTAGAAAGTGAAGCAACACTCCATTCACTTCGCACAGTGAATTGAAGTGTTGGAACAGACTGCTTCTTTTTCAGAGAAACGCATGTGAATTTCTGTGGAATGCTTGTAAGTAGCTTAAGGCACTTTCAAAGGAAAGTGATTTTCTCTGAAAGGACAGCATTTAGAAAGTGAAGCAACACTCCATTCACTTCGCACAGTGAATTGAAGTGTTGGAACAGACAGCTTCTCTTTCAGAGAAACGGATGTGAGTTTTTTGTGAATGCTTGTAAGTAGCTTAAGGCACTTTCAAAGGAAAGTGATTTTCTCTGAAAGGACAGCATTTATAAAGTGAAGCAACTCTCCATTCACTTCGCACAGTGAATTGAAGTGTTGGAACAGACTGCTTCTCTTTCAGAGAATTG
Source organism: Myodes glareolus (assembly GCF_982192425.1). Taxonomy (NCBI): domain Eukaryota; kingdom Metazoa; phylum Chordata; class Mammalia; order Rodentia; family Cricetidae; genus Myodes; species Myodes glareolus. Next base: position 84,735 of record NW_028263317.1, read on the forward strand.
CATGTGAGTTTCTTGTGAATGCTTGTAAGTTGCTTAAGGCAGTTTCAAAAGAGAGTGAATTTCTCTAAAAGGAGAGCATTTAGAAAGTGAAGCAACATTCCATTCACTTCGCACAGTGAATTGAAGTGTTGGAACAGACTGCTTCTTTTTCAGAGAAACAGATGTGACTTTCTTGTGAATGCTTGTAAGTAGCTTAAGGCAGTTTCAAAAGAGAGTGATTTTCTCTAAAAGGAGAGCATATAGAAAGTGAAGCAACACTCCATTCACTTCGCACAGTGAATTGTAGTGTTGGAACAAACTGCTTCTCTTTCAGAAAAATGCATGTGAGTTTCTTGTGAATGCTTGTAAGTAGCTTAAGGCACTTTCAAAGGAAAGTGATTTTCTCTGAAAGGACAGCATTTAGAAAGTGAAGCAACACTCCATTCACTTCACACAGTGAATTGAAGTGTTGGAACAGACAGCTTCTCTTTCAGTGATACGCGTGTGAATTTCTGTTGAATGCTTGTAAGTAGCTTAAGGCACTTTCAAAGGAAAGTGATTTTCTCTGAAAGGACAGCATTTAGAAAGTGAAGCAACACTCCATTCACTTCGCACAGTGAATTGAAGTGTTGGAACAGACTGCTAATCCTTCAGAAAAATGCATGTGAGTTTCTTGTGAATGCTTGTAAGTAGCTTAAGGCACTTTCAAAGGAAAGTGATTGTCTCTGAAAGGACAGCATTTAGAAAGTGAAGCAACACTCCATTCACTTCGCACAGTGAATTGATGTGTTGGAACAGACTGCTTCTTTTTCAGAGAAACGCATGTGAGTTTCTGTGGAATGCTTGTAAGTAGCTTAAGGCACTTTCAAAGGAAAGTGATTTTCTCTGAAAGGACAGCATTTAGAAAGTGAAGCAACACTCCATTCACTTCGCACAGTGAATTGAAGTGTTGGAACAGACTGCTTCTCTTTCAGTGAAATGCATGTGAATTTCTGTTGAATGCTTGTAAGTAGCTTAAGGCACTTTCAAAGGAAAGTGATTTTCTCTGAAAGGACAGCATTTAGAAAGTGAAGCAACACTCCATTCACTTCGCACAGTGAATTGAAGTGTTGGAACAGACTGCTTCTCTTTCAGTGAAACGCATGTGAATTTCTGTTGAATGCTTGTAAGTAGCTTAAGGCACTTTAATAGGAAAGTGATTTTCTCTGAAAGGACAGCATTTAGAAAGTGAAGCAACACTCCATTCACTTCGCACAGTGAACTGAAGTGTTGGAACAGACAGCTTCTCTTTCATAGAAACGCATTTGAGTTTCCTGTGAATGTGTGTAAGTAGCTTAAGGCACTTTCAAAGGAAAGTGATTTTCTCTGAAAGGACAGCATTTAGAAAGTGAAACAACACTCCATTCACTTCGCACAGTGAATTGAAGTGTTGGAACAGACTGCTTCTCTTTCAGTGAAACGCATGTGAATTTCTGTTGAATGCTTGTAAGTAGCTTAAGGCACTTTCAAAGGAAAGTGATTTTCTCTGAAAGGACAGCATTTAGAAAGTGAAGCAACACTCCATTCACTTCGCACAGTGAATTGAAGTGTTGGAACAAACTGCTTCTCTTTCAGAAAAATGCATGTGAGTTTCTTGTGAATGCTTGTAAGTAGCTTAAGGCACTTTCAAAGGAAAGTGATTTTCTCTGAAAGGACAGCATTTAGAAAGTGAAGCAACACTCCATTCACTTCGCACAGTGAATTGAAGTGTTGGAACAGACTGCTTCTCTTTCAGTGAAATGCATGTGAATTTCTGTTGAATGCTTGCAAGTAGCTTAAGGCACTTTCAAAGGAAAGTGATTTTCTCTGAAAGGACAGCATTTAGAAAGTGAAGCAACACTCCATTCACTTCGCACAGTGAATTGAAGTGTTGGAACAGACTGCTTCTCTTTCAGAGAAAAGCATGTGAATTTCTGTTGAATGCTTGTAAGTAGCTTAAGGCACTTTAATAGGAAAGTGATTTTCTATAAAGGACAGCATTTAGAAAGTGAAGCAGCACTCCATTCACTTCGCACAGTGAATTGAAGTGTTGGAACAGACAGCTTCTCTTTCATAGAAACGCATTTGAGTTTCCTGTGAATGTGTGTAAGTAGCTTAAGGCACTTTCAAAGGAAAGTGATTTTCTCTGAAAGGACAGGATTTAGAAAGTGAAACAACACTACTTTCACTTCCACTTCACACAGTGAATTGAAGTGTTGGAACAGACTGCTTCTCTTTCAGTGAAACGCATGTGAATTTCTGTTGAATGCTTGTAAGTAGCTTAAGGCACTTTCAAAGGAAAGTGATTTTCTCTGAAAGGACAGCATTTATAAAGTGAAGCAACACTCCATTCACTTCGCACAGTGAATTGAAGTGTTGGAACAGACAGCTTCTCTTTCATAGAAACGCATTTGAGTTTCCTGTGAATGTGTGTAAGTAGCTTAAGGCACTTTCAAAGGAGAGTGATTTTCTCTGAAAGGACAGCATTTAGAAAGTGAAACAACACTCCATTCACTTCGCACAGTGAATTGAAGTGTTGGAACAGACTGCTTCTCTTTCAGAAAAATGCATGTGAGTTCTTCTGAATGCTTGTATGTAGCTTAAGGCATTTTCAAAAGAGAGTGATTTTCTCTAAAAGGAGAGCATATAGAAAGTGAAGCAACACTCCATTCACTTCGCCCAATGAATTGAAGTGTTGGAACAGACTTCTTCTCTTTCAGAGAAACGGATGTGAGTTTTTTGTGAATGCGTGTAAGTAGCTTAAGGCACTTTCAAAGCAAAGTGATTTTCTCTGAAAGGACAGCGTTTATAAAGTGAAGCAACTCTCCATTCACTTCGCACAGTGAATTGAAGTGTTGGAACAGACTGCTTCTTTTTCATAGAAACACATGTTAATTTCTGTTAAATGCTTGTAAGTAGCTGAAGGCATTTGCAAAGGAAAGTGATTTTCTCTGAAAGGACAGCATTTAGAAAGTGAAGCAACACTCCATTCACTTCGCACAGTGAATTGAAGTGTTGGAACAGACAGCTTCTCTTTCATAGAAACGCATTTGAGTTTCCTGTGAATGTGTGTAAGTAGCTTAAGGCACTTTCAAAGGAAAGTGATTTTCTCTGAAAGGACAGTATTTAGAAAGTGAAGCAACACTCCTTTCACTTCGCACAGTGAATTGAAGTGTTGGAACAGACTGCTTCTCTTTCAGTGAAACGCATGTGAATTTCTGTTGAATGCTTGTAAGTAGCCTGAGGCACTTTCAAAGGAAAGTGATTTTCTCTGAAAGGACAGCATTTAGAAAGTGAAGCGACACTCCATTCACTTCGCACAGTGAATTGAATTGTTGGAACAGACAGCTTCTCATTCATAGAAACGCATTTGAGTTTCCTGTGAATGTGTGTAAGTAGCTTAAGGCACTTTTAAAGGAAAGTGATTTTCTCTGAAAGGACAGCATTTAGAAAATGAAACAACACTCCATTCACTTCGCACAGTGAATTGAAGTGTTGGAACAGACTACTTCTCTTTCAGAGAAACAGATATGAGTTTTTTGTGAATGCTTGTAAGTAGCTTACGGCACTTTCAAAGGAAAGTGATTTTCTCTGAAAAGACAGCATTTAGAAAGTGAAGCAACACTCCATTTACTACGCACAGTGAATTGAAGTGTTGGAACAGACTGCTTCTCTTTCAGAAAAATGCATGTGAGTTTCTTGTGAATGCTTGTAAGTAGCTTAAGGCACTTTCAAAGGAAAGTGATTTTCTCTGAAAGGACAGCATTTAGAAAGTGAAGCAACACTCCATTCACTTCGCACAGTGAATTGAAGTGTTGGAACAGACTGCTTCTTTTTCAGAGAAACACATGTGAATTTCTATAAAATGCTTGTAAGTAGCTTAAGGCACTTTCATAGGAAAGTGATTTTCTCGGAAAGGACAGCATTTAGAAAGTGAAGCAACACTCAATTCACTTCGCACAGTGAATTGAAGTGTTGGAACAGACTGCTTCTTTTTCAGAGAAACGCATGTGAGTTTCTGTGGAATGCTTGTAAGTAGCTTAAGGCACTTTCAAAGGAAAGTGATTTTCTCGGAAAGGACAGCATTTAGAAAGTGAAGCAACACTCCATTCACTTCGCACAGTGAATTGAAGTGTTGGAACAGACTGCTTCTTATTCAGAGAAACACATGTGAATTTCTATAAAATGCTTGTAAGTAGCTTAAGGCACTTTCAAAGGAAAGTGATTTTCTCGGAAAGGACAGCATTTAGAAAGTGAAGCAACACTCAATTCACTTCGCACAGTGAATTGAAGTGTTGGGACAGACTGCTTCTCTTTCAGAGAATTGCATGTGAGTTTCTTGTGAATGCTTGTAAGTTGCTTAAGGCAGTTTCAAAAGAGAGTGAATTTCTCTAAAAGGAGAGCATTTAGAAAGTGAAGCAACACTCCATTCACTTCGCACAGTGAATTGAAGTGTTGGAACAGACTGCTTCTCTTTCATAGAAACAGATGTGAGTTTCTTGTGAATGCTTGTAAGTAGCTTAAGGCAGTATCAAAAGAGAGTGATTTTCTCTAAAAGGAGAGTATATAGAAAGTGAAGCAACACTCCATTCACTTCGCACAGTGAATTGAAGTGTTGGAACAAACTGCTTCTCTTTCAGAAAAATGCATGTGAGTTTCTTGTGAATGCTTGCAAGTAGCTTGAAGCACTTTCAAAGGAAAGTGATTTTCTCTGAAAGGACAGCATTTAGAAAGTGAAGCAACACTCCATTCACTTCGCACAGTGAATTGAAGTGTTGGAACAGACAGCTTCTCTTTCATAGAAACGCATTTGAGTTTCCTGTGAATGTGTGTAAGTAGCTTAAGGCACTTTCAAAGGAAAGTGATTTTCTCTGAAAGGACAGCATTTAGAAAGTGAAGCAACACTCCATTCACTTCGCACAGTGAATTGAAGTGTTGGAACAGACAGCTTCTCTTTCATAGAAACGCATTTGAGTTTCCTGTGAATGTGGGTAAGTAGCTTAAGGCACTTTCAAAGGGAAGTGATTTTCTCTGAAAGGACAGCATTTAGGAAGTGAAGCAACACTCCATTCACTTCGCACAGTGAATTGAAGTGTTGGAACAGACTGCTTCTCTTTCAGTGAAATGCATGTTAATTTCTGTTGAATGCTTGTAAGTAGCTTAAGGCACTTTCAAAGGAAAGTGATTTTCTCTGAAAGGACAGCATTTAGAAAGTGAAGCAACACTCCATTCACTTCGCACAGTGAATTGTAGTGTTGGAACAAACTGC